>NW_026529408.1:0-268715 GCF_028500815.1 Rissa tridactyla
CCCAAAGAGCTTTAGAACAAGGCATAGTTTTCCTTGCTGGCTCTTTGGGCATGGGACCCATCTCCAGCCATAGGCCATTTTTGTGCCTGATGCGGCGCCAAGTGGGAAACGGTGGTTTTGAGGCTGAAGGCAGCAGCAAAGCCTGCAGCCCCCAGGTCTGTGGGGCTACGCAAGCGGTTCCCAAAGAGCTTTAGAACAAGGCATAGTTTTCCCTGCTGGCTCTTTGGGCGGGGGGACCCATCTCCAGCCGTATGGCCATTTTTGTGCCTGGCCCGGCGCCAAGTGGGAAAGGGTGGCTTTGAGGCTGAAGGCAGCAGGAAAGCCCGCAGTCCGCAGGTCTGTGGGGCTACGCAAGCGGTTCCCAAAGAGCTTTAGAACAAGGCATAGTTTTCCCTGCTGGCTCTTTGGGCGGGGGACCCATCTCCAGCCATATGGCCATTTTTATGCTGGGGCGGCGCCAAGTGGGAAAGGGTGGTGTCGAGGCTGAAGGCAGCAGGAAAGCCCGCAGCCCCCAGGTCTGTGGGGCTACGCAAGCGGTTCCCAAAGAGCTTTAGAACAAGGCATAGTTTTCCCTGCTGGCTCTTTGGGCGGGGGACCCATCTCCAGCCGTTATGGCCATTTTTGTGCGTGGCCAGGGGCCAAGTGGGAAAGGGTGGTGTCGAGGCTGAAGGCAGCAGGAAGGCCCAAAGCCCCCAGGTCTGTGGGGCTACGCAAGTGGTTCCCAAAGAGCTTTAGAACAAGGCATAGTTTTCCCAGCTGGCTCTTAGGGCATGGGACCCATCTCCAACCATAGGCCATTTTTGTGCCTGGCGCGACGCCAAGTGGGAAAGGGTGGCTTTGAGGCTGAATGCAGCAGCAAAGCCTGCAGCCCCCAGGTCTGTGGGGCTACGCAAGCGGTTCCCAAAGAGCTTTAGAACAAGGCATAGTTTTCCTTGCTGGCTCTTTGGGCATGGGACCCATCTCCAGCCATAGGCCATTTAGTGCCTGGTGCGGCGCCAAGTGGGAAAGGGTGGCTTTGAGGCTGAAGGCAGCAGGAAAGCCTGCAGCCCCCAGGTCCGTGGGGCTACGCAAGCGGTTCCCAAAGAGCTTTAGAACAAGGCATAGTTTTCCCTGCTGGCTCTTTGGGCGGGGGACCCATCTCCAGCCATAGACCATTTTTGTGCCTAGCGCGGCGCCAAGTGGGAAAGGGTGGTGTCGAGGCTGAAGGCAGCAGGAAAGCCCGCAGCCCCCAGGTCTGTGGGGCTACGCAAGCGGTTCCCAAAGAGCTTTAGAACAAGGCATAGTTTTCCCTGCTGGCTCTTTGGGCGGGGGACCCATCTCCAGTCGTATGGCCATTTTTGTGCCTGGCGCGGTGCGTAGTGTGAAAGGGTGGCTTTGAGGCTGAAGGCAGCAGGAAAGCCCGCAGCCCCCAGGTCTGTGGGGCTATGCAAGCGGTTCCCAAAGAGCTTTAGAACAAAGCATAGTTTTCCCTGCTGGCTCTTTGGCGGGGGACCCATCTCCAGCCGTATGGCCATTTTTGTGCCTGGCGCGGCGCCAAGTGGGAAAGGGTGGCTTTGAGGCTGAAGGCAGCAGGAAAGCCTGCAGCCCCCAGGTTTGTGGGGCTACGCAAGCGGTTCCAAAGAGCTTTAGAACAAGGCATAGTTTTCCCAGCTGGCTCTTAGGGCATGGGACCCCTCTTCAGCCGTATGGCCATTTTTGTGCCTGGCGCGGCGCCAGGTGGGAAAGGGTGCTGTCGAGGCTGAAGGCAGCAGGAAAGCCTGCAGCCCCCAGGTCTGTGGGGCTACGCAAGCGGTTCCCAAAGAGCTTTAGAACAAGGCATAGTTTTCCCTGCTGGCTCTTTGGGCGGGGGACCCATCTCCAGCCGTATGGCCATTTTTGTGCCTGGCGCGGCGCCAAGTCGGAAAGGGTGGTGTCGAGGCTGAAGGCAGCAGGAAGGCCCGCAGCCCCCAGGTCTGTGGGGCTACGCAAGCGGTTCCCAAAGAGCTTTAGAACAAGGCATAGTTTTCCCTGATGGCTCTATGGGCATGGGGACCCATCTCCAGCCGTATGGCCATTTTTGTGCCTGATGCGGCGCCAAGTGGGAAAGGGTGGCTTTGAGGCTGAAGGCAGCAGGAAAGCCTGCAGCCCCCAGGTCTGTGGGGCTACGCAAGCGGTTCCCAAAGAGCTTTAGAACAAGGCACAGTTTTCCCTGCTGGCTCTTTGGGCGGTGGACCCATCTCCACTCGTATGGCCATTTTTGAGCCTGGCGCGGCGCCAAGTGGGAAAGGGTAGCTTTGAGGCTGAAGGCAGGGGCAAAGCCTGCAGCCCCCAGGTCTGTGGGGCTACGCAAGCGGTTCCCAAAGAGCTTTAGAACAAGGCATAGTTTTCCCTGATGGCTCTTTGGGCGGGGGACCCATCTCCAGCCGTATGGCCATTTTTGTGCCTGGCGCGGCGCCAAGTGGGAAAGGGTGGCTTTGAGGCTGAAGGCAGCAGCAAAGCCTCCAGCCCCCAGGTCTGTGGGGCTACGTAAGCGGTTCCCAAAGAGCTTTAGAACAAGGCATAGTTTTCCCTGCTGGCTCTTTGGGCATGGGACCCATCTCCAGCCATAGGCCATTTTTGTGCCTGGCGCGACGCCAAGTGGGAAAGGGTGGTGTCGAGGCTGAAGGCAGCAGCAAAGCCCGTAGCCCCCAGGTCTGTGGGGCCAAGCAAGCGGTTCCCAAAGAGCTTTAGAACAAGGCATAGTTTTCCTTGCTGACTCTTTGGGCATGGGACCCATCTCCAGCCATAGGCCATTTTTGTGCCTGGCGCGGCGCCAAGTGGGAAAGGGTTGGTTGAGGGTGAAGGCAGCAGCAAAGCCTGCAGCCCCCAGGTCTGTGGGACTACGCAAGCGGTTCCCAAAGGGATTTAGAACAAGGCATAGTTTTCCCTGCTGGCTCTTTGGGCGGGGGGACCCATCTCCAGCCGTATGGCCATTTTTGTGCCTGGCCCGGCGCCAAGTGGGAAAGGGTGGCTTTGAGGCTGAAGGCAGCAGGAAAGCCCGCAGCCCCCAGGTCTGTGGGGCTACGCAAGCGGTTCCCAAAGAGCTTTAGAACAAGGCATAGTTTTCCCTGCTGGCTCTTTGGGCGGGGGGACCCATCTCCAGCCGTATGGCCATTTTTGTGCGTGGCCAGGGGCCAAGTGGGAAAGGGTGGTGTCGAGGCTGAAGGCAGCAGGAAGGCCCAAAGCCCCAGGTCTGTGGGGCTACGCAAGCGGTTCCCAAAGAGCTTTAGAACAAGGCATAGTTTTCCCTGCTGGCTCTTTGGGCGGGGGACCCATCTCCAGCCATAGACCATTTTTGTGCCTAGCGCGGCGCCAAGTGGGAAAGGGTGGTGTCGAGGCTGAAGGCAGCAGGAAAGCCCGCAGCCCCCAGGTCTGTGGGGCTACGCAAGCGGTTCCCAAAGAGCTTTAGAACAAGGCATAGTTTTCCCTGCTGGCTCTTTGGGCGGGGGACCCATCTCCAGTCGTATGGCCATTTTTGTGCCTGGCGAGGTGCGTAGTGTGAAAGGGTGGCTTTGAGGCTGAAGGCAGCAGCAAAGCCCGCAGCCCCCAGGTCTGTGGGGCTACGCAAGCGGTTCCCAAAGAGCTTTAGAACAAGGCATAGTTTTCCCTGCTGGCTCTTTGGGCGGGGGGACCCATCTCCAGCCGTATGGCCATTTTTGTGCCTGGCGCGGCGCCAAGTGGGAAAGGGTGGCTTTGAGGCTGAAGGCAGCAGGAAAGCCTGCAGCCCCCAGGTTTGTGGGGCTACGCAAGCGGTTCCCAAAGAGCTTTAGAACAAGGCATAGTTTTCCCAGCTGGCTCTTAGGGCATGGGGACCCCCTCTTCAGCCGTATGGCCATTTTTGTGCCTGGCGCGGCGCCAGGTGGGAAAGGGGTGGTGTCGAGTCTGAAGGCAGCAGGAAAGCCTGCAGCCCCCAGGTCTGTGGGGCCAAGCAAGCGGTTCCCAAAGAGCTTTAGAACAAGGCATAGTTTTCCTGCTGGCTCTTTGGGCATGGGACCCATCTCCAGCCATAGGCCATTTTTGTGCCTGATGCGGCGCCAAGTGGGAAAGGGTGGCTTTGAGGCTGAAGGCAGCAGGAAAGCCCGCAGCCCCCAGGTCTGTGGGGCTACGCAAGCGGTTCCCAAAGAGCTTTAGAACAAGGCATAATTTTCCCTGCTGGCTCTCTGGGCGGGGGACCCATCTCCAGCCGTATGGCCATTTTTGTGCCTGGCGCGGCGCCAAGTGGGAAAGGGTGCTGTCGAGGCTGAAGGCAGCAGGAAAGCCTGCAGCCCCCAGGTCTGTGGGGCTACGCAAGCGGTTCCCAAAGAGCTTTAGAACAAGGCATAGTTTTCCCTGCTGGCTCTTTGGGCGGGGGACCCATCTCCAGCCGTATGGCCATTTTTGTGCGTGGCCAGGGGCCAAGTCGGAAAGGGTGGTGTCGAGGCTGAAGGCAGCAGCAAAGCCCGCAGCCCCCAGGTCTGTGGGGCTACGCAAGCGGTTCCCAAAGAGCTTTAGAACAAGGCATAGTTTTCCCTGATGGCTCTTTGGGCATGGGACCCATCTCCAGCCATAGGCCATTTTTGTGCCTGATGCGGCGCCAAGTGGGAATGGGTGGTTTTGAGGCTGAAGGCAGCAGGAAAGCCTGCAGCCCCCAGGTCTGTGCGGCTACGCAAGCGGTTCCCAAAGAGCTTTAGAACAAGGCATAGTTTTCCCTGCTGGCTCTTTGGGCGGGGGACCCATCTCCAGCCGTATGGCCATTTTTGTGCCTGGCCCGGCGCCAAGTGGGAAAGGGTGGCTGTGAGGCTGAAGGCAGCAGCAAAGCCCGCAGCCCCCAGGTCTGTGGGGCTACGCAAGCGGTTCCCAAAGAGCTTTAGAACAAGGCATAGTTTTCCCTGCTGGCTCTTTGGGCGGGGGACCCATCTCCAGCCGTATGGCCATTTTTGTGCCTAGCGCGGCGCCAAGTGGGAAAGGGTGGTTTTGAGGCTGAAGGCAGCAGCAAAGCCTGCAGCCCCCAGGTCTGTGGGGCTACGCAAGCGGTTCCCAAAGAGCTTTAGAACAAGGCATAGTTTTCCCCTGCTGGCTCTTTGGGCGGGGGGACCCATCTCCAGCCGTATGGCCATTTTTGTGCCTGGCGCGGCGCCAAGTGGGAAAGGGTGGCTTTGAGGCTGAAGGCAGCAGGAAAGCCTGCAGCCCCCAGGTCTGTGGGGCTACGCAAGCGGTTCCCAAAGAGCTTTAGAACAAGGCATAGTTTTCCCTGCTGGCTCTTTGGGCGGGGGACCCATCTCCAGCCGTCTATCTATTTTTGTGCCTGGCGCGGTGCGTAGTGGCAAAGGGTCGTTTTGAGGCTGAAGGCAGCAGGAAAGCCTGCAGCCCCCAGGTCTGTGGGGCTACGCAAGCGGTTCCCAAAGAGCTTTAGAACAAGGCATAGTTTTCCCTGCTGGCTCTTTGGGCGGGGGACCCATCTCCAGCCGTATGGCCATTTTTGTGCCTGGCGCGGCGCCAAGTGGGAAAGGGTGGCTTTGAGGCTGAAGGCAGCAGCAAAGCCTCCAGCCCCCAGGTCTGTGGGGCTACGCAAGCGGTTCCCAAAGAGCTTTAGAACAAGGCATAGTTTTCCCTGCTGGCTCTTTGGGCATGGGACCCATCTCCAGCCATAGGCCATTTCTGTGCCTGATAGGGCGCCAAGTGGGAAAGGGTGGCTTTGAGGCTGAAGACAGCAGGAAAGCCTGCAGCCCCCAGGTCTGTCGGGCTATGCAAGCGGTTCCCAAAGAGCTTTAGAACAAGGCATAGTTTTCCCTGCTGGCTCTTTGGGCGGGGGACCCATCTCCAGCCGTATGGCCATTTTTGAGCCTGGCGCGGTCCAAGTGGGAAAGGGTGGTGTCGAGGCTGAAGGCAGCAGCAAAGCCCGCAGCCCCCAGGTCTGTGGGGCTATGCAAGCGGTTCCCAAAGAGCTTTAGAACAAGGCATAGTTTTCCCTGCTGGCTCTTTGGGCATTGGACCCATCTCCAGCCATAGGCCATTTTTGTGCCTGGCGCGGCGCCAGGTGGGAAAGGGTGGTGTCGAGTCTGAAGGCAGCAGCAAAGCCTGCAGCCCCCAGGTCTTTGGGGCCAAGCAAGCGGTTCCCAAAGAGCTTTAGAACAAGGCATAGTTTTCCCTGCTGGCTCTTTGGGCATGGGACCCATCTCCAGCCATAGGCCATTTTTGTGCCTGGCGCGACGCCAAGTGGGAAAGGGTGGCTTTGAGGCTGAAGGCAGCAGGAAAGCCCACAGCCCCCAGGTCTGTGGGGCTATGCAAGCGGTTCCCAAAGAGCTTTAGAACAAGGCATAGTTTTCCCTGCTGGCTCTTTTGGCAGGGGACACATCTCCAGCCGTATGGCCATTTTTGTGCCTGGCCCGGCGCCAAGTGGGAAAGGGTGGCTTTGAGGCTGAAGGCAGCAGGAAAGCCTGCAGCCCCCAGGTCTGTGGGGCTACGCAAGCGGTTCCCAAAGAGCTTTAGAACAAGGCATAGTTTTCCCTGCTGGCTCTTTGGGCGGGGGGACCCATCTCCAGCCGTATGGCCATTTTTGGGCCTGGCGGGGCGCCAAGTGGGGAAGGGTGGTTTTGAGGCTGAAGGCAGCAGCAAAGCCTGCAGCCCCCAGGTCTGTGGGGCCAAGCAAGCGGTTCCCAAAGAGCTTTAGAACAAGGCATAGTTTTTCCCTGCTGGGTCTTTGGGCATGGGACCCATCTCCAGCCATAGGCCATTTTTGTGCCTGGCGCGACGCCAAGTGGGAAAGGGTGGCTTTGAGGCTGAAGGCAGCAGCAAAGCCTGCAGCCCCCAGGTCTGTGGGGCTACGCAAGTGGTTCCCAAAGAGCTTTAGAACAAGGCATAGTTTTCCCTGCTGGCTCTTTGGGCGGGGGACCCATCTCCAGCCATATGGCCATATATATGCCTGGCGAAGCGCCAAGTGGGAAAGGGTGGCTTTGAGGCTGAAGGCAGCAGGAAAGCCTGCAGCCCCAAGGTCTGTGGGGCTACGCAAGCGGTTCCCAAAGAGCTTTAGAACAAGGCATAGTTTTCCCTGCTGGCTCTTTGGGCGGGGGACCCATCTCCAGCCATAGGCCATTTTTGTGCCTGGCGCGACGCCAAGTGGGAAAGGGTGGCTTTGAGGCTGAAGGCAGCAGCAAAGCCTGCAGCCCCCAGGTCTGTGGGGCTACGCAAGCGGTTCCCAAAGAGCTTTAGAACAAGGCATAGTTTTCCCTGCTGGCTCCTCGGGCGGGGGACCCATCTCCAGTCATATGGCTATTTTTATGCCTGGCGCGGTGCGTAGTGGGAAAGGGTGTATTTGAGGCTGAAGGCAGCAGGAAAGCCCGCAGCCCCCAGGTCTGTGGGGCTACGCAAGCGGTTCCCAAAGAGCTTTAGAACAAGGCATAGTTTTCCCTGCTGGCTCTTTGGGCGGGGGACCCATCTGCAGCCGTATGGCCATTTTTGTGCCTTTCGCGGCGCCAAGTGGGAAAGGGTGTTGTCGAGGCTGAAGGCAGCAGGAAAGCCCGCAGCCCCCAGGTCTGTGGGGCTACGCAAGCGGTTCCCAAAGAGCTTTAGAACAAGGCATAGTTTTCCCTGCTGGCTCTTTGGGCGGGGGACCCATCTCCAGCCTTATGGCCATTTTTGAGCCTGGCACGGCGCCAGGTGGGAAAGGGGTGGCTTTGAGGCTGAAGGCAGGAGCAAAGCCTGCAGCCCCAAGGTCTGTGGGGCTACGCAAGCGGTTCCCAAAGAGCTTTAGAACAAGGCATAGTTTTCCCTGCTGGCTCTTTGGGCGGGGGGACCCATCTCCAGCCATAGGCCATTTTTGTGCCTGGCGCGACGCCAAGTGGGAAAGGGTGGTTTTGAGGCTGAAGGCAGCAGGAAAGCCTGCAGCCCCCAGGTCTGTGGGGCTACGCAAGCGGTTCCCAAAGAGCTTTAGAACAAGGCATAGTTTCCCTGCTGGCTCTTTCGGCGGGGGACCCATCTCCAGCCGTCTAGCTATTTTTGTGCCTGGCGCGGTGCGTAGTGGGAAAGGGTGGCTTTGAGGCTGAAGGCAGCAGGAAAGCCCGCAGCCCCCAGGTCTGTGGGGCTACGCAAGCGGTTCCCAAAGAGCTTTAGAACAAGGCATAGTTTTCCCTGCTGGCTCTTTGGGCGGGGGACCCATCTCCAGCCGTATGGCCATTTTTGTGCCTGGCGCGGCGCCAAGTGGGAAAGGGTGGTGTCGAGGCTGAAGGCAGCAGGAAAGCCTGCAGCCCCCAGGTCTGTGGGGCTACGCAAGCGGTTCACAAAGAGCTTTAGAACAAGGCATAGTTTTCCCTGCTGGCTCTTTTGGCAGGGGACCCATCTCCAGCCGTATGGCCATTTTTGTCCCTGGCCGGCGCCAAGTGGGAAAGGGTGCTGTCGAGGCTGAAGGCAGCAGCAAAGCCTGCAGCCCCCAGGTCTGTGGGGCTACGCAAGCGGTTCCCAAAGAGCTTTAGAACAAGGCATAGTTTTCCCTGCTGGCTCTTTGGGCGGGGGACCCATCTCCAGTCGTATGGCCATTTTTGTGCCTGGCGCGGCGCCAAGTGGGAAAGGGTGGCTTTGAGGCTGAAGGCAGCAGGAAAGCCCGCAGCCCCCAGGTCTGTGGGGCTACGCAAGCGGTTCCCAAAGAGCTTTAGAACAAGGCATAATTTTCCCTGCTGGCTCTTTGGGCGGGGGGACCCATCTCCAGCCGTATGGCCATTTTTGTGCCTGGCGCAGCGCCAAGTGGGAAAGGGTGGCTTTGAGGCTGAAGGCAGCAGCAAGCCTGCAGCCCCCAGGTCTGTGGGGCTACGCAAGCGGTTCCAAAGAGCTTTAGAACAAGGCATAATTTTCCCTGCTGGCTCTCTGGGCGGTGGACCCATCTCCAGCCGTATGGCCATTTTTGTGCCTGGCGCGGCGCCAAGTGGGAAAGGGTGCTGTCGAGGCTGAAGGCAGCAGGAAAGCCTGCAGCCCCCAGGTCTGTGCGGCTACGCAAGCGGTTCCCAAAGAGCTTTAGAACAAGGCATAGTTTTCCCTGATGGCTCTTTGGGCGGGGGACCCATCTCCAGCCGTATGGCCATTTTTGTGCGTGGCCAGGGGCCAAGTGGGAAAGGGTGGTGTCGAGGCTGAAGGCAGCAGGAAGGCCCACAGCCGCCAGGTCTGTGGGGCTACGCAAGCGGTTCCCAAAGAGCTTTAGAACAAGGCATAGTTTTCCTTGCTGGGTCTTTGGGCATGGGACCCATCTCCAGCCATAGACCATTTTTGTTCCTACCGCGGCGCCAAGTGGGAAAGGGTGGCTTTGAGGCTGAAGGCAGCAGGAAAGCCTGCAGCCCCCAGGTCTGTGGGGCTACGGAAGCGGTTCCCAAAGAGCTTTAGAACAAGGCATAGTTTTCCCTGCTGGCTCTTTGGGCGGGAGACCCATATCCAGCCATAGGCCATTTTTGTGCCTGGCGCGACGCCAAGTGGGAAAGGGTGGCTTTGAGGCTGAAGGCAGCAGCAAAGCCTGCAGCCCCCAGGTCTGTGGGGCTACGCAAGCGGTTCCCAAAGAGCTTTAGAACAAGGCATAGTTTTCCCTGCTGGCTCCTCGGGCGGGGGACCCATCTCCAGTCATATGGCTATTTTTATGCCTGGCACGGTGCGTAGTGGGAAAGGGTGTATTTGAGGCTGAAGGCAGCAGGAAAGCCCGCAGCCCCCAGGTCTGTGGGGCTACGCAAGCGGTTCCCAAAGAGCTTTAGAACAAGGCATAGTTTTCCCTGCTGGCTCTTTGGGCGGGGGACCCATCTGCAGCCGTATGGCCATTTTTGTGCCTTTCGCGGCGCCAAGTGGGAAAGGGGTGTTGTCGAGGCTGAAGGCAGCAGGAAAGCCCGCAGCCCCCAGGTCTGTGGGGCTACGCAAGCGGTTCCCAAAGAGCTTTAGAACAAGGCATAGTTTTCCCTGCTGGCTCTTTGGGCGGGGGACCCATCTCCAGCCGTATGGCCATTTTTGAGCCTGGCACGGCGCCAGGTGGGGAAAGGGTGGCTTTGAGGCTGAAGGCAGGAGCAAAGCCTGCAGCCCCAAGGTCTGTGGGGCTACGCAAGCGGTTCCCAAAGAGCTTTAGAACAAGGCATAGTTTTCCCTGCTGGCTCTTTGGGCGGGGGACCCATCTCCAGCCATAGGCCATTTTTGTGCCTGGCGCGACGCCAAGTGGGAAAGGGTGGTTTTGAGGCTGAAGGCAGCAGGAAAGCCTGCAGCCCCCAGGTCTGTGGGGCTACGCAAGCGGTTCCCAAAGAGCTTTAGAACAAGGCATAGTTTTCCCTGCTGGCTCTTTCGGCGGGGGACCCATCTCCAGCCGTCTAGCTATTTTTGTGCCTGGCGCGGTGCGTAGTGGGAAAGGGTGGCTTTGAGGCTGAAGGCAGCAGGAAAGCCCGCAGCCCCCAGGTCTGTGGGGCTACGCAAGCGGTTCCCAAAGAGCTTTAGAACAAGGCATAGTTTTCCCTGCTGGCTCTTTGGGCGGGGGACCCATCTCCAGCCGTATGGCCATTTTTGTGCCTGGCGCGGCGCCAAGTGGGAAAGGGTGGTGTCGAGGCTGAAGGCAGCAGGAAAGCCTGCAGCCCCCAGGTCTGTGGGGCTACGCAAGCGGTTCACAAAGAGCTTTAGAACAAGGCATAGTTTTCCCTGCTGGCTCTTTTGGCAGGGGACCCATCTCCAGCCGTAATGGCCATTTTTGTCCCTGGCCCGGCGCCAAGTGGGAAAGGGTGCTGTCGAGGCTGAAGGCAGCAGCAAAGCCTGCAGCCCCCAGGTCTGTGGGGCTACGCAAGCGGTTCCCAAAGAGCTTTAGAACAAGGCATAGTTTTCCCTGCTGGCTCTTTGGGCGGGGGACCCATCTCCAGTCGTATGGCCATTTTTGTGCCTGGCGCGGCGCCAAGTGGGAAAGGGTGGCTTTGAGGCTGAAGGCAGCAGGAAAGCCCGCAGCCCCCAGGTCTGTGGGGCTACGCAAGCGGTTCCCAAAGAGCTTTAGAACAAGGCATAATTTTCCCTGCTGGCTCTTTGGGCGGGGGACCCATCTCCAGCCGTATGGCCATTTTTGTGCCTGGCGCAGCGCCAAGTGGGAAAGGGTGGCTTTGAGGCTGAAGGCAGCAGCAAGCCTGCAGCCCCCAGGTCTGTGGGGCTACGCAAGCGGTTCCCAAAGAGCTTTAGAACAAGGCATAATTTTCCCTGCTGGCTCTCTGGGCGGTGGACCCATCTCCAGCCGTATGGCCATTTTTGTGCCTGGCGCGGCGCCAAGTGGGAAAGGGTGCTGTCGAGGCTGAAGGCAGCAGGAAAGCCTGCAGCCCCCAGGTCTGTGCGGCTACGCAAGCGGTTCCCAAAGAGCTTTAGAACAAGGCATAGTTTTCCCTGATGGCTCTTTGGGCGGGGGACCCATCTCCAGCCGTATGGCCATTTTTGTGCGTGGCCAGGGGCCAAGTGGGAAAGGGTGGTGTCGAGGCTGAAGGCAGCAGGAAGGCCCACAGCCGCCAGGTCTGTGGGGCTACGCAAGCGGTTCCCAAAGAGCTTTAGAACAAGGCATAGTTTTCCTTGCTGGGTCTTTGGGCATGGGACCCATCTCCAGCCATAGACCATTTTTGTGCCTACCGCGGCGCCAAGTGGGAAAGGGTGGCTTTGAGGCTGAAGGCAGCAGGAAAGCCCACACCCCCCAGGTCTGTGGGGCTACGCAAGCGGTTCCCAAAGAGCTTTAGAACAAGGCATAGTTTTCCCTGCTGGCTCTTTGGGCGGGGGGACCCATCTCCAGCCATAGGCCATTTTTGTGCCTGGCGCAGCGCCAAGTGGGAAAGGGTGGCTTTGAGGCTGAAGGCAGCAGCAAAGCCTGCAGCCCCAGGTCTGTGGGGCTACGCAAGCGGTTCCAAAAGAGCTTTAGAACAAGGCCTAGTTTTCCCTGCTGGCTCTTTGGGCGGGGGACCCATCTCCAGCCGTATGGCCATTTTTGGGCCTGGCGCGGCGCCAAGTGGGAAAGGGTGGTGTGGAGTCTGAAGGCAGGAGCAAAGCCTGCAGCCCCCAGGTCTGTGGGGCTACGCAAGCGGTTCCCAAAGAGCTTTAGAACAAGTCACAGTTTTCCCTGCTGGCTCTTTGGGCGGGGGACCCATCTCCAGCCGTAATGGCCATTTTTGTGCCTGGCGCGGCGCCAAGTGGGAAAGGGTGGCTTTGAGGCTGAAGGCAGCAGGAAAGCCTGCAGCCCCCAGGTTTGTGGGGCTACGCAAGCGGTTCCCAAAGAGCTTTTGATAGGGCGCCAAGTGGGAAAGGGGTGGTTTTGAGGCTGAAGGCAGCAGGAAAGCCTGCAGCCCCCAGGTCTGTGGGGCTATGGAAGCGGTTCCCAAGAGCTTTAGAACAAGGCATAGTTTTCCCTGCTGGCTCTTTGGGCGGTGGACCCCATCCCCCAGCCGTATGGCCATTTTTGTGCCTGGCGCGGCGCCCAAGTGGGAAAGGGTGGTGTCGAGGCTGAAGGCAGCAGCAAATCCCGCAGCCCCCCAGGTCTGTGGGGCTATGCAAGCGGTTCCCAAAGAGCTTTAGAACAAGGCATAATTTTCCTTGCTGGCTCTTTGGGCATAGGGACCCATCTCCAGCCATAGGCCATTTTTGTGCCTGGCGCGGCGCCAGGTTGGAAAGGGTGGTGTCGAGTCTGAAGGCAGCAGCAAAGCCTGCAGCCCCCAGGTCTGCGGGGCCAAGCAAGCGGTTCCCAAAGAGCTTTAGAACAAAGGCATAGTTTTCCCTGCTGGCTCTTTGGGCGGGGACCCATCTCCAGCCGTATGGCCATTTTTGTGCCTGGCGCGGCGCCAAGTGGGAAAGGGTGGCTTTGAGGCTGAAGGCAGCAGCAAAGCCTGCAGCCCCAGGTCTGTGGGGCTACGCAAGCGGTTCCCAAAGAGCTTTAGAACAAGGCATAGTTTTCCCAGCTGGCTCTTAGGGCATGGGACCCATATCCAGCCATAGGCCATTTTTGTGCCTGATGCGGCACCAAGTGGGAAAGGGTGGCTTTGAGGCTGAAGGCAGCAGGAAAGCCCGCAGCCCCCAGGTCTGTGGGGGCTACGCAAGCGGTTCCCAAAGAGCTTTAGAACAAGGCATAATTTTCCCCTGCTGGCTCTCTGGGGCGGGGGACCCATCTCCAGCCGTATGGCCATTTTTGTGCCTGGCGCGGCGCCAAGTGGGAAAGGGTGGCTTTGAGGCTGAAGGCAGCAGCAAAGCCTGCAGCCCCCAGGTCTGTGGGGCTACGCAAGCGGTTCCCAAAGAGCTTTAGAACAAGGCCTAGTTTTCCCTGCTGGCTCTTTGGGCGGGGGACCCATCTCCAGCCGTATGGCCATTTTTGGGCCTGGCGCGGCGCCAAGTGGGAAAGGGTGGCTTTGAGGCTGAAGGCAGCAGGGAAAGCCTGCAGCCCCCAGGTTTGTGGGGCTACGCAAGCGGTTCCCAAAGAGCTTTAGAACAAGGCATAGTTTTCCCCTGCTGGCTCTATTGGGCGGGGAGACCCATCTCCAGCCATAGGCCATTTTTGTGCCTGGCGCGACGCCAAGTGGGAAAGGGGTGGTGTCGAGGCTGAAGGCAGCAGCAAAGCCTGCAGCCCCCAGGTCTGTGGGGCTACGCAAGCGGTTCCCAAAGAGCTTTAGAACAAGGCATAGTTTTCCCTGCTGGCTCTTTGGGCGGGGGACCCCTCTCCAGCCATATGGCCATTTTTGTGCCTGGCGCAGCGCCAAGTGGGAAAGGGTGGCTTTGAGGCTGAAGGCAGCAGCAAAGCTGCAGCCCCCAGGTCTGTGCGGCTACGCAAGCGGGTTCCCAAAGAGCTTTAGACACAAGGCATAGTTTTCCCCTGCTGGCTCTTTGGGCGGGGGACCCATCTCCAGTCGTATGGCTATTTTTTATGCCTGGCGCGGGTGCGTAGTGGGAAAGGGTGGCTTTGAGGCTGAAGGCAGCAGGAAAGCCCGCAGCCCCCCAGGTCTGTGGGGCTACGCAAGCGGTTCCCAAAGAGCTTTAGAACAAGGCATAGTTTTCCCTGCTGGCTCTTTGGGCGGGGGACCCATCTCCAGCCGTATGGCCATTTTTTGCGCCTGGCGCGGCGCCAAGTGGGAAAGGGTGGTGTCGAGGGCTGAATGGCAGCAGGAAAGCCCACACCCCCCAGGTCTGTGGGGCTACCGCAAGCGGGTTCCCAAAAGAGCTTTAGAAACAAGGCATAATTTTCTCCTGCTGGCTCTCTGGGGCGGGGGGACCCATCTCCAGCCGTATGGCCATTTTTGTGCCTGGCGCGCGCAAGTGGGAAAGGGTGCTGTCGGAGGGCTGAAGGCAGGAGCAAAGCCTGCAGCCCCCAGGTCTGTGCGGCTACGCAAGCGGTTCCCAAAGAGCTTTAGAACAAGGCATAGTTTTCCCCTGCTGGCTCTTTGGGGCGGGGGGACCCATCTCCAGCCATAGGCCATTTTTGTGCCTACCGCGGCGCCAAGTGGGAAAGGGTGGCTTTGAGGCTGAAGGCAGCAGGAAAGCCCACACCTCCCCAGGTCTGTGGGGCTACGCAAGCGGTTCCCAAAGAGCTTTAGAACAAGGCATAGTTTTCCCTGATGGCTCTCTTGGGCGGGGGACCCATCTCCAGCCGTATGGCCATTTTTGTGCCTGGCCCGGCGCCAAGTGGGAAAGGGTGGCTTTGAGGCTGAAGGCAGCAGGAAAGCCCGCAGCCCCCAGGTCTGTGGGGCTACGCAAGCGGTTCCCAAAGAGCTTTAGAACAAGGCATAGTTTTCCCTGCTGGCTCTTTGGGCGGGGGACCCCCTCTCCCAGCCATATGGCCATTTATTGTGCCTGGCGCAGCGCCAAGTGGGAAAGGGTGGCTTTGAGGCTGAAGGCAGCAGCAAAGCCTGCAGCCCCCAGGTCTGTGCGGCTACGCAAGCGGTTCCCAAAGAGCTTTAGAACAAGGCATAGTTTTCCCCTGCTGGCTCTTTGGGCGGGGGACCCATCTCCAGTCGTATGGCTATTTTTATGCCTGGCGCGGTGCGTAGTGGGAAAGGGTGGCTTTGAGGCTGAAGGCAGCAGGAAAGCCCGCAGCCCCCCAGGTCTGTGGGGCTACGCAAGCGGTTCCCAAAAGAGCTTTAGAACAAGGCATAGTTTTCACTGCTGGTTCTTTGGGCGGGGGACCCATCTCCAGCCGTATGGCCATTTTTGTGCCTTATGCGGCGGCCAAGTGGGAAAGGGGTGGCTTTGAGGCTGAAGACAGCAGGAAAGCCCGCAGCCCCCAGGTCTGTGGGGCTACGCAAGCGGTTCCCAAAGAGCTTTAGAACAAGGCATAGTTTTCCCTGCTGGCTCCTTGGGCGGGGGACCCCATCTCCAGCCATAGGCCATTTTTGTGCCTGGCGCGACGCCAAGTGGGAAAGGGTGCTGTCGAGGCTGAAGGCAGCAGGAAAGCCCGCAGCCCCCCAGGTCTGTGGGGCCCAAGCAAGCGGTTCCCAAAGAGCTTTAGAACAAGGCATAGTTTTTCCCTGCTGGCTCTTTGGGCGGGAGACCCCATCTCCAGCCATAGGCCATTTTTGTGCCTGGCGCGACGCCAAGTGGGGAAAGGGTGGTGTCGAGGCTGAAGGCAGCAGCAAGCCTGCAGCCGCCCCAGGTCTGTGGGGGCTTACGCAAGCGGTTCCCAAAGAGCTTTAGAACAAGGCATAGTTTTCCTGCTGGCTCTTTGGGCGGGGGACCCCTCTCCAGCCATATGGCCATTTTTATGCCTGGCGCGGTGCGAAGTGGGAAAGGGTGGCTTTGAGGCTGAAGGCAAGCAGGAAAGCCCGCAGCCCCCAGGTCTGTGGGGCTACGCAAGCGGTTCCCCAAAGAGCTTTAGAACAAGGCATAGTTTTCCCTGCTGGTTCTTTGGGCGGGGGACCCATCTCCAGCCGTATGGCCATTTTTTGTGCCTTATGCGGCGCCAAGGTGGGAAAGGGTGGCTTTGAGGCTGAAGACAGCAGGAAAGCCCGCAGCCCCCAGGTCTGTGGGGCTACGCAAAGCGGTTCCCAAAGAGCTTTAGAACAAGGCATAGTTTTCCCTGCTGGCTCCTTGGGCGGGGGACCCATCTCCAGCCATAGGCCATTTTTTGTGCCTGGCGCGACGCCAAGTGGGAAAGGGTGCTGTCGAGGCTGAAGGCAGCAGGAAAGCCCGCAGCCCCCAGGTCTGTGGGGCCAAGCAAGCGGTTCCCAAAGAGCTTTAGAACAAGGCATAGTTTTCCCTGCTGGCTCTTTGGGCGGGAGACCCATCTCCAGCCATAGGCCATTTTTGTGCCTGGCGCGACGCCCACAGTGGGAAAGGGTGGTGTCGAGGCTGAAGGCAGCAGCAAAGCCTGCAGCCCCCCAGGTCTGTGGGGCTACGCAAGCGGTTCCCAAAGAGCTTTAGAACAAGGCATAGTTTTCCCCTGCTGGCTCTTTGGGCGGGGGACCCCTCTCCAAGCCATATGGGCCATTTTTGTGCCTGGCGCAGCGCCAAGTGGGAAAGGGTGGCTTTGAGGCTGAAGGCAGCAGCAAAGCCTGCAGCCCCCAGGTCTGTGGGGCTACGCAAGCGGTTCCAAAGAGCTTTAGAACAAGGCCATAGTTTTCCCTGCTGGCTCTTTGTGGGCGGGGGGACCCCATCTCCAGTCGTATGGCTATTTTTATGCCTGGCGCGGTGCGTAGTGGGAAAAGGGTGGCTTTGAGGCTGAAGCAGCAGGAAAGCCCGCAGCCCCCAGGTCTGTGGGGCTACGCAAGCGGTTCCCAAAGAGCTTTAGAACAAGGCATAGTTTTCCCTGCTGGCTCTTTGGGCGGGTGGACCCATCTCCAGCCGTATGGCCATTTTTGTGCCTGGCGCGGGCGCCAAGTGGGAAAGGGTGGTGTCGAGGCTGAAGGCAGCAGGAAAGCCCACACCCCCCCAGGTCTGTGGGGCTACGCAAGCGGTTCCCAAAGAGCTTTAGAACAAGGCATAATTTTCCCTGCTGGCTCTCTGGGGCGGGGGACCCATCTCCAGCCGTATGGCCATTTTGTGCCTGGCGCGGCGCCCAAGTGGGAAAGGGTGCTGTCGAGGCTGAAGGCAGGAGCAAAGCCTGCAGCCCCCAGGTCTGTGCGGCTACGCAAGCGGTTCCCCAAAGAGCTTTAGAACAAGGCATAGTTTTCCCTGCTGGCTCTTGGGCGGGGGACCCATCTCCAGACATAGGCCATTTTTGTGCCTACCGCGCGGCCCAAGTGGGAAAGGGTGGCTTTGAGGCTGAAGGCAGCAGGAAAGCCCACACCCCCCCAGGTCTGTGGGGGCTACGCAAGCGGTTCCCAAAGAGCTTTAGAACAAGGCATAGTTTTTCCCTGATGGCTCTTTGGGCGGGGGGACCCATCTCCAGCCGTATGGCCATTTTTGTGCCTGGCCCGGCGCCAAGTGGGAAAGGGTGGTGTCGAGGCTGAAGGCAGCAGGAAAGCCCGCAGCCCCCAGGTCTGTGGGGGCTACGCAAGCGGTTCCCAAAGAGCTTTAGAACAAGGCATAGTTTTCCCTGCTGGCTCTTTGGGCGGGGGGACCCCTCTCCAGCCATATGGCCATTTTTGTGCCTGGCGCAGCGCCAAGTGGGAAAAGGGTGGCTTTGAGGCTGAAGGCAGCAGCAAAGCCTGCAGCCCCCAGGTCTGTGCGGCTACGCAAGCGGTTCCCAAAGAGCTTTAGAACAAGGCATAGTTTTCCCTGCTGGCTCTTTGGGCGGGGGACCCATCTCCAGTCGTATGGCTATTTTTATGCCTGGCGCGGTGCGTAGTGGGAAAGGGTGGCTTTGAGGCTGAAGGCAGCAGAAAAGCCCAAAGCCCCCAGGTCTGTGGGGCTTACGCAAGCGGTTCCCAAAGAGCTTTAGAACAAGGCATAGTTTTCCCTGCTGGTTCTTTGGGGCGGGGGACCCATCTCCAGCCGTATGGCCATTTTTGTGCCTTATGCGGCGCCAAGTGGGAAAGGGGTGGCTTTGAGGCTGAAGACAGCAGGAAAGCCCGCAGCCCCCAGGTCTGTGGGGCTACGCAAGCGGTTCCCAAAGAGCTTTAGAACAAGGCATAGTTTTCCCTGCTGGCTCCTTGGGCGGGGGACCATCTCCAGCCATAGGCCATTTTTGTGCCTGGCGCGACGCCAAGTGGGAAAGGGTGCTGTCGAGGCTGAAGGCAGCAGGAAAGCCCGCAGCCCCCAGGTCTGTGGGGGCCAAGCAAGCGGTTCCCAAAGAGCTTTTAGAACAAGGCATAGGTTTTCCCTGCTGGCTCTTTGGGCGGGAGACCCATCTCCAGCCATAGGCCATTTTTGTGCCTGGCGCGACGCCAAGTGGGAAAGGGTGGTGTCGAGGCTGAAGGCAGCAGGAAGGCCCACAGCCCCCACGGTCTGTGGGGCTACGCAAGCGGTTCCCAAAGAGCTTTAGAACAAGGCATAGTTTTCCCTGCTGGGCTCTTTGGGCGGGGGACCCCTCTCCAGCCATATGGGCCATTTTTTGTGCCTGGCGCGGCGCCAAGTGGGAAAGGGTGGCTTTGAGGCTGAAGGCAGCAGGAAAGCCCGCAGCCCCCAGGGTCTGTGGGGGCTACGCAAGCGGTTCCCAAAGAGCTTTAGAACAAGGCATAGTTTTCCCTGCTGCTCTTTGGGCGGGGGACCCATCTCCAGCCATATGGCCATTTGTTGTGCCTGGCGCAGCGCCAAGTGGGAAAGGGTTGCTTTGAGGCTGAAGGCAGCAGCAAAGCCTGCAGCCCCCAGGTCTGTGGGGCTACGCAAGCGGTTCCCAAAGAGCTTTAGAACAAGGCATAGTTTTCCCTGCTGGCTCTTTGGGCGGGAGACCCATCTCCAGCCATAGGCCATTTTTGTGCCTGGCGCGACGCCAAGTGGGAAAGGGTGTTGTCGAGGCTGAAGGCAGCAGGAAAGCCCGCAGCCCCCAGGTCTGTGGGGCCAAGCAAGCGGTTCCCAAAGAGCTTTAGAACAAGGCATAGTTTTCCCTGCTGGCTCTTTGGGCGGGGGACCCCATCTCCAGTCGTATGGCTATTTTTATGCCTGGCGCGGTGCGTAGTGGGAAAGGGTGGTTTTGAGGCCGAAGGCAGCAGGAAAGCCCGCAGCCCCCAGGTCTGTGGGGCTACGCAAGCGGTTCCCAAAGAGCTTTAGAACAAGGCATAATTTTCCCTGCTGGCTCTTTGGGCGGGGGACCCATGTCCAGCGGTATGGCCATTTTTGTGCCTGGCGCGGCGCCAAGTGGGAAAGGGTGGTGTCGAGGCTGAAGGCAGCAGGAAAGCCCGCAGCCCCCAGGTCTGTGGGGCTACGCAAGTGGTTCCCAAAGAGCTTTAGAACAAGGCATAATTTTCCCTCCTGGCTCTTTGGGCGGGGGAGCCATCTCCAGCCGTATGGCCATTTTTGCGCCTGGCGCAGTGCCAAGTGGGAAAGGGTGGTGTCGAGGCTGAAGGCAGCAGCAAAGCCCGCAGCCCCCAGGTCTGTGGGGCTATGCAAGCGGTTCCCAAAGAGCTTTAGAACAAGGCATAGTTTTCCTTGCTGGCTCTTTGGGCATGGGACCCATATCCAGCCATAGGCCATTTTTGTGCCTGGCGCGATGCCAGGTTGGAAAGGGTGGTGTCGAGTCTGAAGGCAGCAGCAAAGCCTGCAGCCCCCAGGTCTGTGGGGCCAAGCAAGCGGTTCCCAAAGAGCTTTAGAACAAGGCATAGTTTTCCCTGCTGGCTCTTTGGGCGGGGGACCCATATCCAGCCGTATGGCCATTTTTGTGCGTGGCCAGGGGCCAAGTGGGAAAGCGTGGTGTCGAGGCTGAAGGCAGCAGCAAAGCCCACAGCCCCCAGGTCTGTGGGGCTATGCAAGCGGTTCCCAAAGAGCTTTAGAACAAGGCATAGTTTTCCTTGCTGGGTCTTTGGGCATGGGACCCATCTCCAGCCATAGGCCATTTTTGTGCCTATTGCGGCGCCAAGTGGGAAAGGGTAGCTTTGAGGCTGAAGGCAGCAGGAAAGCCCACACCCCCCAGGTCTGTGGGGCTACGCAAGCGGTTCCCAAAGAGCTTTAGAACAAGGCATAGTTTTCCCTGCTGGCTCTTTGGGCGGGGGACCCATCTCCAGCCGTATGGCCATTTTTGTGCCTGGCGCGGCGCCAAGTGGGAAAGGGTGGCTTTGAGGCTGAAGGCAGCAGGAAAGCCCGCAGCCCCCAGGTCTGTGGGGCTACGCAAGCGGTTCCCAAAGAGCTTTAGAACAAGGCATAGTTTTCCCTGCTGGTTCTTTGGGCGGGGGACCCATCTCCAGCCGTATGGCCATTTTTGTGCCTTATGCGGCGCCAAGTGGGAAAGGGTGGCTTTGAGGCTGAAGACAGCAGGAAAGCCCGCAGCCCCCAGGTCTGTGGGGCTACGCAAGCGGTTCCCAAAGAGCTTTAGAACAAGGCATAGTTTTCCCTGCTGGCTCCTTGGGCGGGGGACCCATCTCCAGCCATAGGCCATTTTTGTGCCTGGCGCGACGCCAAGTGGGAAAGGGTGCTGTCGAGGCTGAAGGCAGCAGGAAAGCCCGCAGCCCCCAGGTCTGTGGGGCCAAGCAAGCGGTTCCCAAAGAGCTTTAGAACAAGGCATAGTTTTCCCTGCTGGCTCTTTGGGCGGGAGACCCATCTCCAGCCATAGGCCATTTTTGTGCCTGGCGCGACGCCAAGTGGGAAAGGGTGGTGTCGAGGCTGAAGGCAGCAGGAAAGCCTGCAGCCCCCAGGTCTGTGGGGCTACGCAAGCGGTTCCCAAAGAGCTTTAGAACAAGGCATAGTTTTCCCTGCTGGCTCTTTGGGCGGGGGACCCCTCTCCAGCCATATGGCCATTTTTGTGCCTGGCGCAGCGCCAAGTGGGAAAGGGTGGCTTTGAGGCTGAAGGCAGCAGCAAAGCCTGCAGCCCCCAGGTCTGTGCGGCTACGCAAGCGGTTCCCAAAGAGCTTTAGAACAAGGCATAGTTTTCCCTGCTGGCTCTTTGGGCGGGGGACCCATCTCCAGTCGTATGGCTATTTTTATGCCTGGCGCGGTGCGTAGTGGGAAAGGGTGGCTTTGAGGCTGAAGGCAGCAGGAAAGCCCGCAGCCCCCAGGTCTGTGGGGCTACGCAAGCGGTTCCCAAAGAGCTTTAGAACAAGGCATAGTTTTCCCTGCTGGCTCTTTGGGCGGGGGACCCATCTCCAGCCGTATGGCCATTTTTGTGCCTGGCGCGGCGCCAAGTGGGAAAGGGTGGTGTCGAGGCTGAAGGCAGCAGGAAAGCCCACACCCCCCAGGTCTGTGGGGCTACGCAAGCGGTTCCCAAAGAGCTTTAGAACAAGGCATAATTTTCCCTGCTGGCTCTCTGGGCGGGGGACCCATCTCCAGCCGTATGGCCATTTTTGTGCCTGGCGCGGCGCCAAGTGGGAAAGGGTGCTGTCGAGGCTGAAGGCAGGAGCAAAGCCTGCAGCCCCCAGGTCTGTGCGGCTACGCAAGCGGTTCCCAAAGAGCTTTAGAACAAGGCATAGTTTTCCCTGCTGGCTCTTTGGGCGGGGGACCCATCTCCAGCCATAGGCCATTTTTGTGCCTACCGCGGCGCCAAGTGGGAAAGGGTGGCTTTGAGGCTGAAGGCAGCAGGAAAGCCCACACCCCCCAGGTCTGTGGGGCTACGCAAGCGGTTCCCAAAGAGCTTTAGAACAAGGCATAGTTTTCCCTGATGGCTCTTTGGGCGGGGGACCCATCTCCAGCCGTATGGCCATTTTTGTGCCTGGCCCGGCGCCAAGTGGGAAAGGGTGGCTTTGAGGCTGAAGGCAGCAGGAAAGCCCGCAGCCCCCAGGTCTGTGGGGCTACGCAAGCGGTTCCCAAAGAGCTTTAGAACAAGGCATAGTTTTCCCTGCTGGCTCTTTGGGCGGGGGACCCCTCTCCAGCCATATGGCCATTTTTGTGCCTGGCGCAGCGCCAAGTGGGAAAGGGTGGCTTTGAGGCTGAAGGCAGCAGCAAAGCCTGCAGCCCCCAGGTCTGTGCGGCTACGCAAGCGGTTCCCAAAGAGCTTTAGAACAAGGCATAGTTTTCCCTGCTGGCTCTTTGGGCGGGGGACCCATCTCCAGTCGTATGGCTATTTTTATGCCTGGCGCGGTGCGTAGTGGGAAAGGGTGGCTTTGAGGCTGAAGGCAGCAGAAAAGCCCGCAGCCCCCAGGTCTGTGGGGCTACGCAAGCGGTTCCCAAAGAGCTTTAGAACAAGGCATAGTTTTCCCTGCTGGTTCTTTGGGCGGGGGACCCATCTCCAGCCGTATGGCCATTTTTGTGCCTTATGCGGCGCCAAGTGGGAAAGGGTGGCTTTGAGGCTGAAGACAGCAGGAAAGCCCGCAGCCCCCAGGTCTGTGGGGCTACGCAAGCGGTTCCCAAAGAGCTTTAGAACAAGGCATAGTTTTCCCTGCTGGCTCCTTGGGCGGGGGACCCATCTCCAGCCATAGGCCATTTTTGTGCCTGGCGCGACGCCAAGTGGGAAAGGGTGCTGTCGAGGCTGAAGGCAGCAGGAAAGCCCGCAGCCCCCAGGTCTGTGGGGCCAAGCAAGCGGTTCCCAAAGAGCTTTAGAACAAGGCATAGTTTTCCCTGCTGGCTCTTTGGGCGGGAGACCCATCTCCAGCCATAGGCCATTTTTGTGCCTGGCGCGACGCCAAGTGGGAAAGGGTGGTGTCGAGGCTGAAGGCAGCAGGAAGGCCCACAGCCGCCAGGTCTGTGGGGCTACGCAAGCGGTTCCCAAAGAGCTTTAGAACAAGGCATAGTTTTCCCTGCTGGCTCTTTGGGCGGGGGACCCCTCTCCAGCCATATGGCCATTTTTGTGCCTGGCGCGGCGCCAAGTGGGAAAGGGTGGCTTTGAGGCTGAAGGCAGCAGGAAAGCCTGCAGCCCCCAGGTCTGTGGGGCTACGCAAGCGGTTCCCAAAGAGCTTTAGAACAAGGCATAGTTTTCCCTGCTGGCTCTTTGGGCGGGGGACCCATCTCCAGCCATATGGCCATTTTTGTGCCTGGCGCAGCGCCAAGTGGGAAAGGGTTGCTTTGAGGCTGAAGGCAGCAGCAAAGCCTGCAGCCCCCAGGTCTGTGGGGCTACGCAAGCGGTTCCCAAAGAGCTTTAGAACAAGGCATAGTTTTCCCTGCTGGCTCTTTGGGCGGGAGACCCATCTCCAGCCATAGGCCATTTTTGTGCCTGGCGCGACGCCAAGTGGGAAAGGGTGTTGTCGAGGCTGAAGGCAGCAGGAAAGCCCGCAGCCCCCAGGTCTGTGGGGCCAAGCAAGCGGTTCCCAAAGAGCTTTAGAACAAGGCATAGTTTTCCCTGCTGGCTCTTTGGGCGGGGGACCCATCTCCAGTCGTATGGCTATTTTTATGCCTGGCGCGGTGCGTAGTGGGAAAGGGTGGTTTTGAGGCCGAAGGCAGCAGGAAAGCCCGCAGCCCCCAGGTCTGTGGGGCTACGCAAGCGGTTCCCAAAGAGCTTTAGAACAAGGCATAATTTTCCCTGCTGGCTCTTTGGGCGGGGGACCCATGTCCAGCGGTATGGCCATTTTTGTGCCTGGCGCGGCGCCAAGTGGGAAAGGGTGGTGTCGAGGCTGAAGGCAGCAGGAAAGCCCGCAGCCCCCAGGTCTGTGGGGCTACGCAAGTGGTTCCCAAAGAGCTTTAGAACAAGGCATAATTTTCCCTCCTGGCTCTTTGGGCGGGGGAGCCATCTCCAGCCGTATGGCCATTTTTGCGCCTGGCGCAGTGCCAAGTGGGAAAGGGTGGTGTCGAGGCTGAAGGCAGCAGCAAAGCCCGCAGCCCCCAGGTCTGTGGGGCTATGCAAGCGGTTCCCAAAGAGCTTTAGAACAAGGCATAGTTTTCCTTGCTGGCTCTTTGGGCATGGGACCCATATCCAGCCATAGGCCATTTTTGTGCCTGGCGCGATGCCAGGTTGGAAAGGGTGGTGTCGAGTCTGAAGGCAGCAGCAAAGCCTGCAGCCCCCAGGTCTGTGGGGCCAAGCAAGCGGTTCCCAAAGAGCTTTAGAACAAGGCATAGTTTTCCCTGCTGGCTCTTTGGGCGGGGGACCCATATCCAGCCGTATGGCCATTTTTGTGCGTGGCCAGGGGCCAAGTGGGAAAGCGTGGTGTCGAGGCTGAAGGCAGCAGCAAAGCCCACAGCCCCCAGGTCTGTGGGGCTATGCAAGCGGTTCCCAAAGAGCTTTAGAACAAGGCATAGTTTTCCTTGCTGGGTCTTTGGGCATGGGACCCATCTCCAGCCATAGGCCATTTTTGTGCCTACCGCGGCGCCAAGTGGGAAAGGGTGGCTTTGAGGCTGAAGGCAGCAGGAAAGCCCACACCCCCCAGGTCTGTGGGGCTACGCAAGCGGTTCCCAAAGAGCTTTAGAACAAGGCATAGTTTTCCCTGCTGGCTCTTTGGGCGGGGGACCCATCTCCAGCCGTATGGCCATTTTTGTGCCTGGCGCGGCGCCAAGTGGGAAAGGGTGGCTTTGAGGCTGAAGGCAGCAGGAAAGCCCGCAGCCCCCAGGTCTGTGGGGCTACGCAAGCGGTTCCCAAAGAGCTTTAGAACAAGGCATAGTTTTCCCTGCTGGCTCTTTGGGCGGGGGACCCCTCTCCAGCCATATGGCCATTTTTGTGCCTTATGCGGCGCCAAGTGGGAAAGGGTGGCTTTGAGGCTGAAGACAGCAGGAAAGCCCGCAGCCCCCAGGTCTGTGGGGCTACGCAAGCGGTTCCCAAAGAGCTTTAGAACAAGGCATAGTTTTCCCTGCTGGCTCCTTGGGCGGGGGACCCATCTCCAGCCATAGGCCATTTTTGTGCCTGGCGCGACGCCAAGTGGGAAAGGGTGCTGTCGAGGCTGAAGGCAGCAGGAAAGCCCGCAGCCCCCAGGTCTGTGGGGCCAAGCAAGCGGTTCCCAAAGAGCTTTAGAACAAGGCATAGTTTTCCCTGCTGGCTCTTTGGGCGGGAGACCCATCTCCAGCCATAGGCCATTTTTGTGCCTGGCGCGACGCCAAGTGGGAAAGGGTGGTGTCGAGGCTGAAGGCAGCAGCAAAGCCCGCAGCCCCCAGGTCTGTGGGGCTACGCAAGCGGTTCCCAAAGAGCTTTAGAACAAGGCATAGTTTTCCCTGCTGGCTCCTTGGGCGGGGGACCCATCTCCAGCCATAGGCCATTTTTGTGCCTGGCGCGACGCCAAGTGGGAAAGGGTGTTGTCGAGGCTGAAGGCAGCAGGAAAGCCCGCAGCCCCCAGGTCTGTGGGGCCAAGCAAGCGGTTCCCAAAGAGCTTTAGAACAAGGCATAGTTTTCCCTGCTGGCTCTTTGGGCGGGGGACCCATCTCCAGTCGTATGGCTATTTTTATGCCTGGCGCGGTGCGTAGTGGGAAAGGGTGGTTTTGAGGCCGAAGGCAGCAGGAAAGCCCGCAGCCCCCAGGTCTGTGGGGCTACGCAAGCGGTTCCCAAAGAGCTTTAGAACAAGGCATAATTTTCCCTGCTGGCTCTTTGGGCGGGGGACCCATGTCCAGCGGTATGGCCATTTTTGTGCCTGGCGCGGCGCCAAGTGGGAAAGGGTGGTGTCGAGGCTGAAGGCAGCAGGAAAGCCCGCAGCCCCCAGGTCTGTGGGGCTACGCAAGTGGTTCCCAAAGAGCTTTAGAACAAGGCATAATTTTCCCTCCTGGCTCTTTGGGCGGGGGAGCCATCTCCAGCCGTATGGCCATTTTTGCGCCTGGCGCAGTGCCAAGTGGGAAAGGGTGGTGTCGAGGCTGAAGGCAGCAGCAAAGCCCGCAGCCCCCAGGTCTGTGGGGCTATGCAAGCGGTTCCCAAAGAGCTTTAGAACAAGGCATAGTTTTCCTTGCTGGCTCTTTGGGCATGGGACCCATATCCAGCCATAGGCCATTTTTGTGCCTGGCGCGATGCCAGGTTGGAAAGGGTGGTGTCGAGTCTGAAGGCAGCAGCAAAGCCTGCAGCCCCCAGGTCTGTGGGGCCAAGCAAGCGGTTCCCAAAGAGCTTTAGAACAAGGCATAGTTTTCCCTGCTGGCTCTTTGGGCGGGGGACCCATATCCAGCCGTATGGCCATTTTTGTGCGTGGCCAGGGGCCAAGTGGGAAAGCGTGGTGTCGAGGCTGAAGGCAGCAGCAAAGCCCACAGCCCCCAGGTCTGTGGGGCTATGCAAGCGGTTCCCAAAGAGCTTTAGAACAAGGCATAGTTTTCCTTGCTGGGTCTTTGGGCATGGGACCCATCTCCAGCCATAGGCCATTTTTGTGCCTACCGCGGCGCCAAGTGGGAAAGGGTGGCTTTGAGGCTGAAGGCAGCAGGAAAGCCCACACCCCCCAGGTCTGTGGTGCTACGCAAGCGGTTCCCAAAGAGCTTTAGAACAAGGCATAGTTTTCCCTGCTGGCTCTTTGGGCGGGGGACCCATCTCCAGCCGTATGGCCATTTTTGTGCCTGGCGCGGCGCCAAGTGGGAAAGGGTGGCTTTGAGGCTGAAGGCAGCAGGAAAGCCCGCAGCCCCCAGGTCTGTGGGGCTACGCAAGCGGTTCCCAAAGAGCTTTAGAACAAGGCATAGTTTTCCCTGCTGGCTCTTTGGGCGGGGGACCCCTCTCCAGCCATATGGCCATTTTTGTGCCTTATGCGGCGCCAAGTGGGAAAGGGTGGCTTTGAGGCTGAAGACAGCAGGAAAGCCCGCAGCCCCCAGGTCTGTGGGGCTACGCAAGCGGTTCCCAAAGAGCTTTAGAACAAGGCATAGTTTTCCCTGCTGGCTCCTTGGGCGGGGGACCCATCTCCAGCCATAGGCCATTTTTGTGCCTGGCGCGACGCCAAGTGGGAAAGGGTGCTGTCGAGGCTGAAGGCAGCAGGAAAGCCCGCAGCCCCCAGGTCTGTGGGGCCAAGCAAGCGGTTCCCAAAGAGCTTTAGAACAAGGCATAGTTTTCCCTGCTGGCTCTTTGGGCGGGAGACCCATCTCCAGCCATAGGCCATTTTTGTGCCTGGCGCGACGCCAAGTGGGAAAGGGTGGTGTCGAGGCTGAAGGCAGCAGCAAAGCCCGCAGCCCCCAGGTCTGTGGGGCTACGCAAGCGGTTCCCAAAGAGCTTTAGAACAAGGCATAGTTTTCCCTGCTGGCTCCTTGGGCGGGGGACCCATCTCCAGCCATAGGCCATTTTTGTGCCTGGCGCGACGCCAAGTGGGAAAGGGTGTTGTCGAGGCTGAAGGCAGCAGGAAAGCCCGCAGCCCCCAGGTCTGTGGGGCCAAGCAAGCGGTTCCCAAAGAGCTTTAGAACAAGGCATAGTTTTCCCTGCTGGCTCTTTGGGCGGGGGACCCATCTCCAGCCATAGGCCATTTTTGTGCCTGGCGCGGCGCCAAGTGGGAAAGGGTGGCTTTGAGGCTGAAGGCAGCAGCAAAGCCTGCAGCCCCCAGGTTTGTGGGGCTACGCAAGCGGTTCCCAAAGAGCTTTAGAACAAGGCATAGTTTTCCCTGCTGGCTCTTTGGGCGGGGGACCCATCTCCAGTCGTATGGCTATTTTTATGCCTGGCGCGGTGCGTAGTGGGAAAGGGTGGTTTTGAGGCTGAAGGCAGCAGGAAAGCCCGCAGCCCCCAGGTCTGTGGGGCTACGCAAGCGGTTCCCAAAGAGCTTTAGAACAAGGCATAATTTTCCCTGCTGGCTCTCTGGGCGGGGGACCCATCTCCAGCCGTATGGCCATTTTTGTGCCTGGCGCGGCGCCAAGTGGGAAAGGGTGGCTTTGAGGCTGAAGGCAGCAGGAAAGCCCGCAGCCCCCAGGTCTGTGGGGCTACGCAAGCGGTTCCCAAAGAGCTTTAGAACAAGGCATAGTTTTCCCTGCTGGCTCTTTGGGCGGGGGACCCATCTCCAGCCATATGGCCATTTTTGTGCCTGGCGCAGCGCCAATTGGGAAAGGGTTGCTTTGAGGCTGAAGGCAGCAGCAAAGCCTGCAGCCCCCAGGTCTGTGGGGCTACGCAAGCGGTTCCCAAAGAGCTTTAGAACAAGGCATAGTTTTCCCTGCTGGCTCTTTGGGCGGGAGACCCATCTCCAGCCATAGGCCATTTTTGTGCCTGGCCCGACGCCAAGTGGGAAAGGGTGTTGTCGAGGCTGAAGGCAGCAGGAAAGCCCGCAGCCCCCAGGTCTGTGGGGCTACGCAAGCGGTTCCCAAAGAGCTTTAGAACAAGGCATAGTTTTCCCTGCTGGCTCTTTGGGCGGGAGACCCATCTCCAGCCATAGGCCATTTTTGTGCCTGGCGCGACGCCAAGTGGGAAAGGGTGGTTTTGAGGCTGAAGGCAGCAGGAAAGCCTGCAGCCCCCAGGTCTGTGGGGCTACGCAAGCGGTTCCCAAAGAGCTTTAGAACAAGGCATAATTTTCCCTGCTGGCACTTTGGGCGGGGGACCCATCTCCAGCGGTATGGCCATTTTTGTGCCTGGCGCGGCGCCAAGTGGGAAAGGGTGGTGTCGAGGCTGAAGGCAGCAGGAAAGCCCGCAGCCCCCAGGTCTGTGGGGCTACGCAAGTGGTTCCCAAAGAGCTTTAGAACAAGGCATAATTTTCCCTCCTGGCTCTTTGGGTGGGGGACCCATCTCCAGCCGTATGGCCATTTTTGCGCCTGGCGCAGTGCCAAGTGGGAAAGGGTGGTGTCGAGGCTGAAGGCAGCAGCAAAGCCCGCAGCCCCCAGGTCTGTGGGGCTACGCAAGCGGTTCCCAAAGAGCTTTAGAACAAGGCATAGTTTTCCCTGCTGGCTCTTTGGGCGGTGGACCCATCTGCAGCCGTATGGCCATTTTTGTGCCTGGCGCGGCGCCAAGTGGGAAAGGGTGGCTTTGAGGCTGAAGGCAGCAGCAAAGCCTGCAGCCCCCAGGTCTGTGGGGCTACGCAAGCGGTTCCCAAAGAGCTTTAGAACAAGGCATAGTTTTCCTTGCTGGCTCTTTGGGCATGGGACCCATCTCCAGCCATAGGCCATTTTTGTGCCTGGCGCGGCGCCAGGTTGGAAAGGGTGGTGTCGAGTCTGAAGGCAGCAGCAAAGCCTGCAGCCCCCAGGTCTGTGGGGCCAAGCAAGCGGTTCCCAAAGAGCTTTAGAACAAGGCATAGTTTTCCCTGCTGGCTCTTTGGGCGGGGGACCCATCTCCTGCCATAGGCCATTTTTGTGCCTGGCGCGGCGCCAAGTGGGAAAGGGTGGCTTTGAGGCTGAAGCAGCAGCAAAGCCTGCAGCCCCCAGGTCTGTGGGGCTACGCAAGCGGTTCCCAAAGAGCTTTAGAACAAGGCATAGTTTTCCCAGCTGGCTCTTAGGGCATGGGACCCATATCCAGCCATAGGCCATTTTTGTGCCTGATGCGGCACCAAGTGGGAAAGGGTGGCTTTGAGGCTGAAGGCAGCAGGAAAGCCCGCAGCCCCCAGGTCTGTGGGGCTACGCAAGCGGTTCCCAAAGAGCTTTAGAACAAGGCATAATTTTCCCTGCTGGCTCTCTGGGCGGGGGACCCATCTCCAGCCGTATGGCCATTTTTGTGCCTGGCGCGGCGCCAAGTGGGAAAGGGTGCTGTCGAGGCTGAAGGCAGCAGGAGAGCCTGCAGCCCCCAGGTCTGTGCGGCTACGCAAGCGGTTCCCAAAGAGTTTTAGAACAAGGCATAGTTTTCCCTGCTGGCTCTTTGGGCGGGGGACCCATCTCCAGCCGTATGGCCATTTTTGTGCGTGGCCAGGGGCCAAGTGGGAAAGCGTGGTGTCGAGCCTGAAGGCAGCAGGAAGGCCCACAGCCCCCAGTTCTGTGGGGCTATGCAAGCGGTTCCCAAAGAGCTTTAGAACAAGGCATAGTTTTCCTTGCTGGGTCTTTGGGCATGGGACCCATCTCCAGCCATAGACCATTTTTGTGCCTACCGCGGCGCCAAGTGGGAAAGGGTGGCTTTGAGGCTGAAGGCAGCAGGAAAGCCCACACCCCCCAGGTCTGTGGGGCTACGCAAGCGGTTCCCAAAGAGCTTTAGAACAAGGCATAGTTTTCCCTGCTGGCTCTTTGGGCGGGGGACCCATCTCCAGCCGTACGGCCATTTTTGTGCCTGGCGCGGCGCCAAGTGGGAAAGGGTGGCTTTGAGGCTGAAGGCAGCAGGAAAGCCCGCAGCCCCCAGGTCTGTGGGGCTACGCAAGCGGTTCCCAAAGAGCTTTAGAACAAGGCATAGTTTTCCCTGCTGGCTCTTTGGGCGGGGGACCCATCTCCAGCCATATGGCCATTTTTGTGCCTGGCGCAGCGCCAAGTGGGAAAGGGTGGCTTTGAGGCTGAAGGCAGCAGCAAAGCCTGCAGCCCCCAGGTCTGTGCGGCTACGCAAGCGGTTCCCAAAGAGCTTTAGAACAAGGCATAGTTTTCCCTGCTGGCTCTTTGGGCGGGGGACCCATCTCCAGTCGTATGGCTATTTTTATGCCTGGCGCGGTGCGTAGTGGGAAAGGGTGGTGTCGAGGCTGAAGGCAGCAGGAAAGCCCGCAGCCCCCAGGTCTGTGGGGCTACGCAAGCGGTTCCCAAAGAGCTTTAGAACAAGGCATAGTTTTCCCTGCTGGCTCTTTGGGCGGGGGACCCATCTCCAGCCGTATGGCCATTTTTGTGCCTGATGCGGCGCCAAGTGGGAAAGGGTGGCTTTGAGGCTGAAGACAGCAGGAAAGCCCGCAGCCCCCAGGTCTGTGGGGCTACGCAAGCGGTTCCCAAAGAGCTTTAGAACAAGGCATAGTTTTCCCTGCTGGCTCCTTGGGCGGGGGACCCATCTCCAGCCATAGGCCATTTTTGTGCCTGGCGCGGCGCCATGTGGGAAAGGGTGCTGTCGAGGCTGAAGGCAGCAGGAAAGCCCACACCCCCCAGGTCTGTGGGGCTACGCAAGCGGTTCCCAAAGAGCTTTAGAACAAGGCATAGTTTTCCATGCTGGCTCTTTGGGCGGGGGACCCATCTCCAGCCGTATGGCCATTTTTGTGCCTGGCGCGGCGCCAAGTGGGAAAGGGTGGCTTTGAGGCTGAAGGCAGCAGGAAAGCCCGCAGCCCCCAGGTCTGTGGGGCTACGCAAGCGGTTCCCAAAGAGCTTTAGAACAAGGCATAGTTTTCCCTGCTGGCTCGTTGGGCGGGGGACCCATCTCCCGCCATATGGCCATTTTTGTGCCTGGCGCAGCGCCAAGTGGGAAAGGGTTGCTTTGAGGCTGAAGGCAGCAGCAAAGCCTGCAGCCCCCAGGTCTGTGGGGCTACGCAAGCGGTTCCCAAAGAGCTTTAGAACAAGGCATAGTTTTCCCTGCTGGCTCTTTGGGCGGGAGACCCATCTCCAGCCATAGGCCATTTTTGTGCCTGGCGCGACGCCAAGTGGGAAAGGGTGGTGTCGAGGCTGAACGCAGCAGGAAAGCCCGCAGCCCCCAGGTCTGTGGGGCCAAGCAAGCGGTTCCCAAAGAGCTTTAGAACAAGGCATAGTTTTCCCTGCTGGCTCTTTGGGCGGGGGACCCATCTCCAGTCGTATGGCTATTTTTATGCCTGGCGCGGTGCGTAGTGGGAAAGGGTGGTTTTGAGGCTGAAGGCAGCAGGAAAGCCCGCAGCCCCCAGGTCTGTGGGGCTACGCAAGCGGTTCCCAAAGAGCTTTAGAACAAGGCATAATTTTCCCTGCTGGCTCTTTGGGCGGGGGACCCATCTCCAGCCGTATGGCCATTTTTGTGCCTGGCGCGGCGCCAAGTGGGAAAGGGTGGTGTCGAGGCTGAAGGCAGCAGGAAAGCCTGCAGCCCCCAGGTCTGTGGGGCTACGCAAGTGGTTCCCAAAGAGCTTTAGAACAAGGCATAGTTTTCCCTGCTGGCTCCTTGGGCAGGGGACCCATCTCCAGCCATATGGCCATTTTTGTGCCTGGCGCGGCGCCAAGTGGGAAAGGATGGCTTTGAGGCTGAAGGCAGCAGGAAAGCCCACACCCCCCAGGTCTGTGGGGCCAAGCAAGCGGTTCCCAAAGAGCTTTAGAACAAGGCATAGTTTTCCCTGCTGGCTCTTTGGGCGGGGGACCCATCTCCAGCCGTATGGCCATTTTTGTGCCTGGCGCGGCGCCAAGTGGGAAAGGGTGGCTTTGAGGCTGAAGGCAGCAGGAAAGCCCGCAGCCCCCAGGTCTGTGGGGCTACGCAAGCGGTTCCCAAAGAGCTTTAGAACAAGGCATAGTTTTCCCTGCTGGCTCTTTGGGCGGGGGACCCATCTCCAGCCGTATGGCCATTTTTGTGCCTGGCGCGGCGCCAAGTGGGAAAGGGTGGCTTTGAGGCTGAAGGCAGCAGCAAAGCCTGCAGCCCCCAGGTCTGTGCGGCTACGCAAGCGGTTCCCAAAGAGCTTTAGAACAAGGCATAGTTTTCCCTGCTGGCTCTTTGGGCGCGGGACCCATCTCCAGTCGTATGGCTATTTTTATGCCTGGCGCGGTGCGTAGTGGGAAAGGGTGGTGTCGAGTCTGAAGGCAGCAGGAAAGCCCGCAGCCCCCAGGTCTGTGGGGCTACGCAAGCGGTTCCCAAAGAGCTTTAGAACAAGGCATAGTTTTCCCTGCTGGCTCTTTGGGCGGGGGACCCATCTCCAGCCATAGGCCATTTTTGTGCCTGATGCGGCGCCAAGTGGGAAAGGGTGGCTTTGAGGCTGAAGGCAGCAGGAAAGCGCGCAGCCCCCAGGTCTGTGGGGCTACGCAAGCGGTTCCCAAAGAGCTTTAGAACAAGGCATAGTTTTCCCTGCTGGCTCTCTGGGCGGGGGACCCATCTCCAGTCGTATGGCTATTTTTATGCCTGGCGCGGTGCGTAGTGGGAAAGGGTGGTGTCGAGGCTGAAGGCAGCAGGAAAGCCCGCAGCCCCCAGGTCTGTGGGGCTACGCAAGCGGTTCCCAAAGAGCTTTAGAACAAGGCATAGTTTTCCCTGCTGGCTCTTTGGGCGGGGGACCCATCTCCAGCCATAGACCATTTTTGTGCCTAGCGCGGCGCCAAGTGGGAAAGGGTGGTGTCGAGTCTGAAGGCAGCAGGAAAGGCTGCAGCCCCCAGGTCTGTGGGGCCAAGCAAGCGGTTCCCAAAGAGCTTTAGAACAAGGCATAGTTTTCCCTGCTGGCTCTTTGGGCATGGGACCCATCTCCAGCCGTATGGCCATTTTTGTGCCTGGCGCGACGCCAAGTGGGAAAGGGTGGCTTTGAGGCTGAAGGCAGCAGGAAAGCCCGCAGCCCCCAGGTCTGTGGGGCTACGCAAGCGGTTCCCAAAGAGCTTTAGAACAAGGCATAGTTTTCCCAGCTGGCTCTTAGGGCATGGGACCCATATCCAGCCATAGGCCATTTTTGTGCTTGATGCGGCGCCAAGTGGGAAAGGGTGGCTTTGAGGCTGAAGGCAGCAGGAAAGCCCGCAGCCCCCAGGTCTGTGGGGCTACGCAAGCGGTTCCCAAAGAGCTTTAGAACAAGGCATAATTTTCCCTGCTGGCTCTCTGGGCGGGGGACCCATCTCCAGCCGTATGGCCATTTTTGTGCCTGGCGCGGCGCCAAGTGGGAAAGGGTGCTGTCGAGGCTGAAGGCAGCAGGAAAGCCTGCAGCCCCCAGGTCTGTGCGGCTACGCAAGCGGTTCCCAAAGAGCTTTAGAACAAGGCATAGTTTTCCCTGCTGGCTCTTTGGGCGGGGGACCCATCTCCAGCCGTATGGCCATTTTTGTGCGTGGCCAGGGGCCAAGTGGGAAAGGGTGGTGTCGAGGCTGAAGGCAGCAGCAAAGCCCGCAGCCCCCAGGTCTGTGGGGCTACGCAAGCGGTTCCCAAAGAGCTTTAGAACAAGGCATAGTTTTCCCTGCTGGCTCTTTGGGCGGGGGACCCATCTCCAGCCGTATGGCCATTTTTGTGCCTGGCCCGGCGCCAAGTGGGAAAGGGTGGCTTTGAGGCTGAAGGCAGCAGGAAAGCCTGCAGCCCCCAGGTCTGTGGGGCTACGCAAGCGGTTCCCAAAGAGCTTTAGAACAAGGCATAGTTTTCCCTGCTGGCTCTTTGGGCGGGGGACCCATCTCCAGCCGTATGGCCATTTTTGTGCCTGGCGCGGCGCCAAGTGGGAAAGGGTGGTTTTGAGGCTGAAGGCAGCAGCAAAGCCTGCAGCCCCCAGGTCTGTGGGGCTACGCAAGCGGTTCCCAAAGAGCTTTAGAACAAGGCATAGTTTTCCCTGCTGGCTCTTTGGGCGGGGGACCCATCTCCAGCCATATGGCCATTTTTATGCCTGGGGCGGCGCCAAGTGGGAAAGGGTGGTGTCGAGGCTGAAGGCAGCAGGAAAGCCCGCAGCCCCCAGGTCTGTGGGGCTACGCAAGTGGTTCCCAAAGAGCTTTAGAACAAGGCATAGTTTTCCCTGCTGGCTCTTTGGGCGGGGGACCCATCTCCAGCCGTATGGCCATTTTTGTGCCTGGCGCGGCGCCAAGTGGGAAAGGGTGGCTTTGAGGCTGAAGGCAGCAGGAAAGCCCACACCCCCCAGGTCTGTGGGGCTACGCAAGCGGTTCCCAAAGAGCTTTAGAACAAGGCATAGTTTTCCCTGATGGCTCTTTGGGCGGGGGACCCATCTCCAGCCGTATGGCCATTTTTGTGCCTGGCCCGGCGCCAAGTGGGAAAGGGTGGCTTTGAGGCTGAAGGCAGCAGGAAAGCCCGCAGCCCCCAGGTCTGTGGGGCTACGCAAGCGGTTCCCAAAGAGCTTTAGAACAAGGCCTAGTTTTCCCTGCTGGCTCTTTGGGCGGGGGACCCATCTCCAGCGGTATGGCCATTTTTGTGCCTGGCGCGGCGCCAAGTGGGAAAGGGTGGTGTCGAGGCTGAAGGCAGCAGGAAAGCCCGCAGCCCCCAGGTCTGTGGGTCTACGCAAGCGGTTCCCAAAGAGCTTTAGAACAAGGCATAGTTTTCCCTGCTGGCTCTTTGGGCGGGTGACCCATCTCCAGCCGTATGGCCATTTTTGTGCCTGATGCGGCGCCAAGTGGGAAAGGGTGGCTTTGAGGCTGAAGGCAGCAGGAAAGCCCGCAGCCCCCAGGTCTGTGGGGCTACGCAAGCGGTTCCCAAAGAGCTTTAGAACAAGGCATAATTTTCCCTGCTGGCTCTTTGGGCGGGGGACCCATCTCCAGCCATATGGCCATTTTTGTGCCTGGCGCGGCGCCAAGTGGGAAAGGGTGGTGTCGAGGCTGAAGGCAGCAGGAAAGCCCGCAGCCCCCAGGTCTGTGGGGCTACGCAAGGGGTTCCCAAAGAGCTTTAGAACAAGGCATAGTTTTCCCTGCTGGCTCTTTGGGCGGGGGACCCATCTCCAGCCGTATGGCCATTTTTGTGCCTGGCGCGGCGCCAAGTGGGAAAGGGTGGCTTTGAGGCTGAAGGCAGCAGGAAAGCCCGCAGCCCCCAGGTCTGTGGGGCTACGCAAGCGGTTCCCAAAGAGCTTTAGAACAAGGCATAGTTTTCCCTGCTGGCTCTTTGGGCGGGGGACCCACCTCCAGCCATATGGCCATTTTTGTGCCTGGCGCAGCGCCAAGTGGGAAAGGGTTGCTTTGAGGCTGAAGGCAGCAGCAAAGCCTGCAGCCCCCAGGTCTGTGGGGCTACGCAAGCGGTTCCCAAAGAGCTTTAGAACAAGGCATAGTTTTCCCTGCTGGCTCTTTGGGCGGGAGACCCATCTCCAGCCATAGGCCATTTTTGTGCCTGGCGCAGCGCCAAGTGGGAAAGGGTGTTGTCGAGGCTGAAGGCAGCAGGAAAGCCCGCAGCCCCCAGGTCTGTGGGGCCAAGCAAGCGGTTCCCAAAGAGCTTTAGAACAAGGCATAGTTTTCCCTGCTGGCTCTTTGGGCGGGAGACCCATCTCCAGCCATAGGCCATTTTTGTGCCTGGCGCGACGCCAAGTGGGAAAGGGTGGTTTTGAGGCTGAAGGCAGCAGGAAAGCCTGCAGCCCCCAGGTCTCTGGGGCTACGCAAGGGGTTCCCAAAGAGCTTTAGAACAAGGCATAGTTTTCCCTGCTGGCTCTTTGGGCGGGGGACCCATCTCCAGCGGTATGGCCATTTTTGTGCCTGGCGCGGCGCCAAGTGGGAAAGGGTGGTGTCGAGGCTGAAGGCAGCAGGAAAGCCCGCAGCCCCCAGGTCTGTGGGGCTACGCAAGTGGTTCCCAAAGAGCTTTAGAACAAGGCATAGTTTTCCCTGCTGGCTCTTTGGGCGGGGGACCCATCTCCAGCCATAGGCCATTTTTGTGCCTGATGCGGCACCAAGTGGGAAAGGGTGGCTTTGAGGCTGAAGGCAGCAGGAAAGCCCGCAGCCCCCAGGTCTGTGGGGCTACGCAAGCGGTTCCCAAAGAGCTTTAGAACAAGGCATAATTTTCCCTGCTGGCTCTCTGGGCGGGGGACCCATCTCCAGCCGTATGGCCATTTTTGTGCGTGGCCAGGGGCCAAGTGGGAAAGCGTGGTGTCGAGGCTGAAGGCAGCAGGAAGGCCCACAGCCCCCAGGTCTGTGGGGCTATGCAAGCGGTTCCCAAAGAGCTTTAGAACAAGGCATAGTTTTCCTTGCTGGGTTTTTGGGCATGGGACCCATCTCCAGCCATAGACCATTTTTGTGCCTACCGCGGCGCCAAGTGGGAAAGGGTGGCTTTGAGGCTGAAGGCAGCAGGAAAGCCCACACCCCCCAGGTCTGTGGGGCTACGCAAGCGGTTCCCAAAGAGCTTTAGAACAAGGCATAGTTTTCCCTGATGGCTCCTTGGGCGGGGGACCCATCTCCAGCCATAGGCCATTTTTGTGCCTGGCGCGACGCCAAGTGGGAAAGGGTGTTGTCGAGGCTGAAGGCAGCAGGAAAGCCCGCAGCCCCCAGGTCTGTGGGGCCAAGCAAGCGGTTCCCAAAGAGCTTTAGAACAAGGCATAGTTTTCCCTGCTGGCTCTTTGGGCGGGAGACCCATCTCCAGCCATAGGCCATTTTTGTGCCTGGCGCGACGCCAAGTGGGAAAGGGTGGTTTTGAGGCTGAAGGCAGCAGGAAAGCCTGCAGCCCCCAGGTCTGTGGGGCTACGCAAGCGGTTCCCAAAGAGCTTTAGAACAAGGCATAGTTTTCCCTGCTGGCTCTTTGGGCGGGGGACCCATCTCCAGTCGTATGGCTATTTTTATGCCTGGCGCGGTGCGTAGTGGGAAAGGGTGGTTTTGAGGCTGAAGGCAGCAGGAAAGCCCGCAGCCCCCAGGTCTGTGGGGCTACGCAAGCGGTTCCCAAAGAGCTTTAGAACAAGGCATAGTTTTCCCTGCTGGCTCTTTGGGCGGGGGACCCATCTCCAGCCGTATGGCCATTTTTGTGCCTGATGCGGCGCCAAGTGGGAAAGGGTGGCTTTGAGGCTGAAGACAGCAGGAAAGCCCGCAGCCCCCAGGTCTGTGGGGCTACGCAAGCGGTTCCCAAAGAGCTTTAGAACAAGGCATAGTTTTCCCTGCTGGCTCCTTGGGCGGGGGACCCATCTCCAGCCATAGGCCATTTTTGAGCCTGGCGCGACGCCAAGTGGGAAAGGGTGTTGTCGAGGCTGAAGGCAGCAGGAAAGCCCGCAGCCCCCAGGTCTGTGGGGCCAAGCAAGCGGTTCCCAAAGAGCTTTAGAACAAGGCATAGTTTTCCCTGCTGGCTCTTTGGGCGGGAGACCCATCTCCAGCCATAGGCCATTTTTGTGCCTGGCGCGACGCCAAGTGGGAAAGGGTGGTTTTGAGGCTGAAGGCAGCAGGAAAGCCTGCAGCCCCCAGGTCTGTGGGGCTACGCAAGCGGTTCCCAAAGAGCTTTAGAACAAGGCATAGTTTTCCCTGCTGGCTCTTTGGGCGGGGGACCCATCTCCAGTCGTATGGCTATTTTTATGCCTGGCGCGGTGCGTAGTGGGAAAGGGTGGTTTTGAGGCTGAAGGCAGCAGGAAAGCCCGCAGCCCCCAGGTCTGTGGGGCTACGCAAGCGGTTCCCAAAGAGCTTTAGAACAAGGCATAATTTTCCCTGCTGGCTCTTTGGGCGGGGGACCCATCTCCAGCCGTATGGCCATTTTTGTGCCTGGCGCGGCGCCAAGTGGGAAAGGGTGGTGTCGAGGCTGAAGGCAGCAGGAAAGCCCACACCCCCCAGGTCTGTGGGGCTACGCAAGCGGTTCCCAAAGAGCTTTAGAACAAGGCATAGTTTTCCCTGATGGCTCTTTGGGCGGGGTACCCATCTCCAGCCGTATGGCCATTTTTGTGCCTGGCGCGGCGCCAAGTGGGAAAGGGTGGCTTTGAGGCTGAAGGCAGCAGGAAAGCCCGCAGCCCCCAGGTCTGTGGGGCTACGCAAGCGGTTCCCAAAGAGCTTTAGAACAAGGCATAGTTTTCCCTGCTGGCTCTTTGGGCGGGGGACCCATCTCCAGCCATATGGCCATTTTTGTGCCTGGCGCAGCGCCAAGTGGGAAAGGGTTGCTTTGAGGCTGAAGGCAGCAGCAAAGCCTGCAGCCCCCAGGTCTGTGGGGCTACGCAAGCGGTTCCCAAAGAGCTTTAGAACAAGGCATAGTTTTCCCTGCTGGCTCTTTGGGCGGGAGACCCATCTCCAGCCATAGGCCATTTTTGTGCCTGGCGCGACGCCAAGTGGGAAAGGGTGTTGTCGAGGCTGAAGGCAGCAGGAAAGCCCGCAGCCCCCAGGTCTGTGGGGCCAAGCAAGCGGTTCCCAAAGAGCTTTAGAACAAGGCATAGTTTTCCCTGCTGGCTCTTTGGGCGGGAGACCCATCTCCAGCCATAGGCCATTTTTGTGCCTGGCGCGACGCCAAGTGGGAAAGGGTGGTTTTGAGGCTGAAGGCAGCAGGAAAGCCCGCAGCCCCCAGGTCTGTGGGGCCAAGCAAGCGGTTCCCAAAGAGCTTTAGAACAAGGCATAGTTTTCCCTGCTGGCTCTTTGGGCGGGGGACCCATCTCCAGCCATAGGCCATTTTTGTGCCTGGCGCGACGCCAAGTGGGAAAGGGTGGCTTTGAGGCTGAAGCAGCAGCAAAGCCTGCAGCCCCCAGGTCTGTGGGGCTACGCAAGCGGTTCCCAAAGAGCTTTAGAACAAGGCATAGTTTTCCCAGCTGGCTCTTAGGGCATGGGACCCATATCCAGCCATAGGCCATTTTTGTGCCTGATGCGGCACCAAGTGGGAAAGGGTGGCTTTGAGGCTGAAGGCAGCAGGAAAGCCCGCAGCCCCCAGGTGTGTGCGGCTACGCAAGCGGTTCCCAAAGAGCTTTAGAACAAGGCATAATTTTCCCTGATGGCTCTCTGGGCGGGGGACCCATCTCCAGCCGTATGGCCATTTTTGTGCCTGGCGCGGCGCCAAGTGGGAAAGGGTGCTGTCGAGGCTGAAGGCAGCAGGAAAGCCTGCAGCCCCCAGGTCTGTGCGGCTACGCAAGCGGTTCCCAAAGAGTTTTAGAACAAGGCATAGTTTTCCCTGCTGGCTCTTTGGGCGGGGGACCCATCTCCAGCCGTATGGCCATTTTTGTGCGTGGCCAGGGGCCAAGTGGGAAAGCGTGGTGTCGAGGCTGAAGGCAGCAGGAAGGCCCACAGCCCCCAGGTCTGTGGGGCTATGCAAGCGGTTCCCAAAGAGCTTTAGAACAAGGCATAGTTTTCCTTGCTGGGTCTTTGGGCATGGGACCCATCTCCAGCCATAGACCATTTTTGTGCCTACCGCGGCGCCAAGTGGGAAAGGGTGGCTTTGAGGCTGAAGGCAGCAGGAAAGCCCGCAGCCCCCAGGTCTGTGGGGCTACGCAAGCGGTTCCCAAAGAGCTTTAGAACAAGGCATAATTTTCCCTGCTGGCTCTTTGGGCGGGGGACCCATCTCCAGTCGTATGGCTATTTTTATGCCTGGCGCGGTGCGTAGTGGGAAAGGGTGGTGTCGAGGCTGAAGGCAGCAGGAAAGCCCGCAGCCCCCAGGTCTGTGGGGCTACGCAAGCGGTTCCCAAAGAGCTTTAGAACAAGGCATAGTTTTCCCTGCTGGCTCTTTGGGCGGGTGACCCATCTCCAGCCGTATGGCCATTTTTGTGCCTGATGCGGCGCCAAGTGGGAAAGGGTGTTGTCGAGGCTGAAGGCAGCAGGAAAGCCCGCAGCCCCCAGGTCTGTGGGGCTACGCAAGCGGTTCCCAAAGAGCTTTAGAACAAGGCATAGTTTTCCCTGCTGGCTCTTTGGGCGGGAGACCCATCTCCAGCCATAGGCCATTTTTGTGCCTGGCGCGACGCCAAGTGGGAAAGGGTTGGTTGAGGCTGAAGGCAGCAGGAAAGACTGCAGCCCCCAGGTCTGTGGGGCTACGCAAGCGGTTCCCAAAGAGCTTTAGAACAAGGCATAGTTTTCCCTGCTGGCTCTTTGGGCGGGGGACCCATCTCCAGTCGTATGGCTATTTTTATGCCTGGCGCGGTGCGTAGTGGGAAAGGGTGGTTTTGAGGCTGAAGGCAGCAGGAAAGCCTGCAGCCCCCAGGTCTGTGGGGCTACGCAAGCGGTTCCCAAAGAGCTTTAGAACAAGGCATAGTTTTCCCTGCTGGCTCTTTGGGCGGGGGACCCATCTCCAGCCGTATGGCCATTTTTGTGCCTGATGCGGCGCCAAGTGGGAAAGGGTGGCTTTGAGGCTGAAGACAGCAGGAAAGCCCGCAGCCCCCAGGTCTGTGGGGCTACGCAAGCGGTTCCCAAAGAGCTTTAGAACAAGGCATAGTTTTCCCTGCTGGCTCCTTGGGCGGGGGACCCATCTCCAGCCATAGGCCATTTTTGTGCCTGGCGCGACGCCAAGTGGGAAAGGGTGTTGTCGAGGCTGAAGGCAGCAGGAAAGCCCGCAGCCCCCAGGTCTGTGGGGCCAAGCAAGCGGTTCCCAAAGAGCTTTAGAACAAGGCATAGTTTTCCCTGCTGGCTCTTTGGGCGGGAGACCCATCTCCAGCCATAGGCCATTTTTGTGCCTGGCGCGACGCCAAGTGGGAAAGGGTGGTTTTGAGGCTGAAGGCAGCAGCAAAGCCTGCAGCCCCCAGGTCTGTGGGGCTACGCAAGCGGTTCCCAAAGAGCTTTAGAACAAGGCATAGTTTTCCCTGCTGGCTCTTTGGGCGGGGGACCCATCTCCAGTCGTATCGCTATTTTTATGCCTGGCGCGGTGCGTAGTGGGAAAGGGTGGTTTTGAGGCTGAAGGCAGCAGGAAAGCCCGCAGCCCCCAGGTCTGTGGGGCTACGCAAGCGGTTCCCAAAGAGCTTTAGAACAAGGCATAGTTTTCCCTGCTGGCTCTTTGGGCGGGGGACCCATCTCCAGCCGTATGGCCATTTTTGTGCCTGGCGCGGCGCCAAGTGGGAAAGGGTGGCTTTGAGGCTGAAGGCAGCAGGAAAGCCCGCAGCCCCCAGGTCTGTGGGGCTACGCAAGCGGTTCCCAAAGAGCTTTAGAACAAGGCATAGTTTTCCCTGCTGGCTCTTTGGGCGGGGGACCCATCTCCAGCCATATGGCCATTTTTGTGCCTGGCGCAGCGCCAAGTGGGAAAGGGTTGCTTTGAGGCTGAAGGCAGCAGGAAAGCCTGCAGCCCCCAGGTCTGTGGGGCCAAGCAAGCGGTTCCCAAAGAGCTTTAGAACAAGGCATAGTTTTCCCTGCTGACTCTTTGGGCGGGGGACCCATCTCCAGTCGTATGGCTATTTTTATGCCTGGCGCGGTGCGTAGTGGGAAAAGGTGGTTTTGAGGCCGAAGGCAGCAGGAAAGCCCACAGCCCCCAGGTCTGTGGGGCTACGCAAGCGGTTCCCAAAGAGCTTTAGAACAAGGCATAATTTTCCCTGCTGGCTCTTTGGGCGGGGGACCCATCTCCAGCCGTATGGCCATTTTTGTGCCTGGCGCGGCGCCAAGTGGGAAAGGGTGGTGTCGAGGCTGAAGGCAGCAGGAAAGCCCGCAGCCCCCAGGTCTGTGGGGCTACGCAAGCGGTTCCCAAAGAGCTTTAGAACAAGGCATAGTTTTCCCTGATGGCTCTTTGGGCATGGGACCCATCTCCAGCCATAGGCCATTTTTGTGCCTGGCGCGACGCCAAGTGGGAAAGGGTGGCTTTGAGGCTGAAGGCAGCAGGAAAGCCTGCAGCCCCCAGGTCTGTGGGGCTACGCAAGCGGTTCCCAAAGAGCTTTAGAACAAGGCATAGTTTTCCCTGCTGGCTCCTTGGGCGGGGGACCCATCTCCAGCCGTATGGCCATTTTTGTGCCTGGCGCGGCGCCAAGTGGGAAAGGGTGGTGTCGAGGCTGAAGGCAGCAGGAAAGCCCGCAGCCCCCAGGTCTGTGGGGCTACGCAAGCGGTTCCCAAAGAGCTTTAGAACAAGGCATAGTTTTCCCTGCTGGCTCCTTGGGCAGGGGACCCATCTCCAGCCATATGGCCATTTTTGTGCCTGGCGCGGCGCCAAGTGGGAAAGGGTGGCTTTGAGGCTGAAGGCAGCAGGAAAGCCCACACTCCCCAGGTCTGTGGGGCCAAGCAAGCGGTTCCCAAAGAGCTTTAGAACAAGGCATAGTTTTCCCTGCTGGCTCTTTGGGCGGGGGACCCATCTCCAACCGTATGGCCATTTTTGGGCCTAGCGCGGTGCGTAGTGTGAAAGGGTGGCTTTGAGGCTGAAGGCAGCAGGAAAGCCCGCAGCCCCCAGGTCTGTGGGGCTATGCAAGCGGTTCCCAAAGAGCTTTAGAACAAGGCATAGTTTTCCCTGCTGGCTCTTTGGGCGGGGGACCCATCTCCAGCCATAGGCCATTTTTGTGCCTAGCGCGGCGCCAAGTGGGAAAGGGTGGCTTTGAGGCTGAAGGCAGCAGGAAAGCCTGCAGCCCCCAGGTTTGTGGGGCTACGCAAGCGGTTCCCAAAGAGCTTTAGAACAAGGCATAGTTTTCCCAGCTGGCTCTTAGGGCATGCTACCCCTCTTCAGCCGTATGGCCATTTTTGTGCCTGGCGCGGCGCCAGGTGGGAAAGGGTGGTGTCGAGTCTGAAGGCAGCAGGAAAGCCTGCAGCCCCCAGGTCTGTGGGGCCAAGCAAGCGGTTCCCAAAGAGCTTTAGAACAAGGCATAGTTTTCCCTGCTGGCTCTTTGGGCATGGGACCCATCTCCAGCCATAGGCCATTTTTGTGCCTGGCGCGACGCCAAGTGGGAAAGGGTGGCTTTGAGGCTGAAGGCAGCAGCAAAGCCTGCAGCCCCCAGGTCTGTGGGGCCAAGCAAGCGGTTCCCAAAGAGCTTTAGAACAAGGCATAGTTTTCCCAGCTGGCTCTTAGGGCATGGGACCCATATCCAGCCATAGGCCTTTTTTGTGCCTGATGCGGCGCCAAGTGGGAAAGGGTGGCTTTGAGGCTGAAGGCAGCAGGAAATCCCGCAGCCCCCAGGTCTGTGGGGCTACGCAAGCGGTTCCCAAAGAGCTTTAGAAAAAGGCATAATTTTCCCTGCTGGCTCTCTGGGCGGGGGACCCATCTCCAGCCGTATGGCCATTTTTGTGCCTGGCGCGGCGCCAAGTGGGAAAGGGTGCTGTCGAGGCTGAAGGCAGCAGGAAAGCCTGCAGCCCCCAGGTCTGTGGGGCTACGCAAGCGGTTCCCAAAGAGCTTTATAACAAGGCATAGATTTCCCTGCTGGCTCTTTGGGCGGGGGACCCATCTCCAGCCGTATGGCCATTTTTGTGCGTGGCCAGGGGCCAAGTGGGAAAGGGTGGTGTCGAGGCTGAAGGCAGCAGGAAAGCCCGCAGCCCCCAGGTCTGTGGGGCTACGCAAGCGGTTCCCAAAGAGCTTTAGAACAAGGCATAATTTTCCCTGATGGCTCTTTGGGCATGGGACCCATCTCCAGCCATAGGCCATTTTTGTGCCTGATGCGGCGCCAAGTGGGAAAGGGTGGCTTTGAGGCTGAAGGCAGCAGGAAAGCCTGCAGCCCCCAGGTCTGTGGGGCTACGCAAGCGGTTCCCAAAGAGCTTTAGAACAAGGCATAGTTTTCCCTGCTGGCTCTTTGGGCATGGGACCCATCTCCAGCCGTATGGCCATTTTTGTGCCTGGCGCGGCGCCAAGTGGGAAAGGGTGGCTTTGAGGCTGAAGGCAGCAGGAAAGCCCGCAGCCCCCAGGTTTGTGGGGCTAGGCAAGCGGTTCCCAAAGAGCTTTAGAACAAGGCATAATTTTCCCTGCTGGCTCTTTGGGCGGGGGACCCATCTCCAGCCGTATGGCCATTTTTGTGCCTGGCGCGGCGTCAAGTGGGAAAGGGTGCTGTCGAGGCTGAAGGCAGCAGGAAAGCCTGCAGCCCCCAGGTCTGTGGGGCTACGCAAGCGGTTCCCAAAGAGCTTTAGAACAAGGCATAGTTTTCCCTGCTGGCTCTTTGGGCGGGGGACCCATCTCCAGCCGTCTATCTATTTTTGTGCCTGGCGCGGTGCGTAGTGGCAAAGGGTCGTTTTGAGGCTGAAGGCAGCAGGAAAGCCCGCAGCCCCCAGGTCTGTGGGGCTACGCAAGCGGTTCCCAAAGAGCTTTAGAACAAGGCATAGTTTTCCCTGCTGGCTCTTTGGGCGGGGGACCCATCTCCAGCCGTATGGCCATTTTTGTGCCTGGCGCGGCGCCAAGTGGGAAAGGGTGGCTTTGAGGCTGAAGGCAGCAGGAAAGCCTCCAGCCCCCAGGTCTGTGGGGATACGCAAGGGGTTCCCAAAGAGCTTTAGAACAAGGCATAATTTTCCCTGCTGGCTCTTTGGGCGGGGGACCCATCTCCAGCCATAGGCCATTTTTGTGCCTGATGCGGCGCCAAGTGGGAAAGGGTGGCTTTGAGGCTGAAGACAGCAGGAAAGCCTGCAGCCCCCAGGTCTGTGGGGCTATGCAAGCAGTTCCCAAAGAGCTTTAGAACAAGGCATAGTTTTCCCTGCTGGCTCTTTGGGCGGTGGACCCATCTCCAGCCGTATGGCCATTTTTGTGCCTGGCGCGGCGCCAAGTGGGAAAGGGTGGTGTCGAGGCTGAAGGCAGCAGCAAAGCCCGCAGCCCCCAGGTCTGTGGGGCTATGCAAGCGGTTCCCAAAGAGCTTTAGAACAAGGCATAGTTTTCCCTGCTGGCTCTTTGGGCATGGGACCCATCTCCAGCCATAGGCCATATTTGTGCCTGGCGCGACGCCAAGTGGGAAAGGGTGGCTTTGAGGCTGAAGGCAGCAGCAAAGCCTGCAGCCCCCAGGTCTGTGGGGCTACGCAAGCGGTTCCCAAAGAGCTTTAGAACAAGGCATAGTTTTCCCAGCTGGCTCTTAGGGCATGGGACCCATATCCAGCCATAGGCCATTTTTGTGCCTGATGCGGCACCAAGTGGGAAAGGGTGGCTTTGAGGCTGAAGGCAGCAGGAAAGCCCGCAGCCCCCAGGTCTGTGCGGCTACGCAAGCGGTTCCCAAAGAGCTTTAGAACAAGGCATAATTTTCCCTGCTGGCTCTCTGGGCGGGGGACCCATCTCCAGCCGTATGGCCATTTTTGTGCCTGGCGCGACGTCAAGTGGGAAAGGGTGCTGTCGAGGCTGAAGGCAGCAGGAAAGCCTGCAGCCCCCAGGTCTGTGGGTCTACGCAAGCGGTTCCCAAAGAGCTTTAGAACAAGGCATAGTTTTCCCTGCTGGCTCTTTGGGCGGGGGACCCATCTCCAGCCGTATAGCCATTTTTGTGCGTGGCCAGGGGCCAAGTGGGAAAGGGTGGTGTCGAGGCTGAAGGCAGCAGGAAAGCCCACAGCCCCCAGGTCTGTGGGGCTATGCAAGCGGTTCCCAAAGAGCTTTAGAACAAGGCATATTTTTCCCTGCTGGCTCTTTTGGCATGGGACACATCTCCAGCCGTATGGCCATTTTTGTGCCTGGCCCGGCGCCAAGTGGGAAAGGGTGGCTTTGAGGCTGAAGGCAGCAGGAAAGCCTGCAGCCCCCAGGTCTGTGGGGCTACGCAAGCGGTTCCCAAAGAGCTTTAGAACAAGGCATAGTTTTCCCTGCTGGCTCTTTGGGCGGGGGACCCATCTCCAGCCGTATGGCCATTTTTGGGCCTGGCGGGGCGCCAAGTGGGGAAGGGTGGTTTTGAGGCTGAAGGCAGCAGCAAAGCCTGCAGCCCCCACGTCTGTGGGGCCAAGCAAGCGGTTCCCAAAGAGCTTTAGAACAAGGCATAGTTTTCCCTGCTGGCTCTTTGGGCATGGGACCCATCTCCAGCCATAGGCCATTTTTGTGCCTGGCGCGACGCCAAGTGGGAAAGGGTGGCTTTGAGGCTGAAGGCAGCAGCAAAGCCTGCAGCCCCCAGGTCTGTGGGGCTACGCAAGCGCTTCCCAAAGAGCTTTAGAACAAGGCATAGTTTTCCCTGCTGGCTCTTTGGGCGGGGGACCCATCTCCAGCCATATGGCCATATTTATGCCTGGCGAAGCGCCAAGTGGGAAAGGGTGGCTTTGAGGCTGAAGGCAGCAGGAAAGCCCGCAGCCCCCAGGTCTGTGGGGCTACGGAAGCGGTTCCCAAAGAGCTTTAGAACAAGGCATAGTTTTCCCTGCTGGCTCTTTGGGCGGGAGACCCATATCCAGCCATAGGCCATTTTTGTGCCTGGCGCGACGCCAAGTGGGAAAGGGTGTTGTCGAGGCTGAAGGCAGCAGGAAAGCCTGCAGCCCCCAGGTCTGTGCGGCTACGCAAGCGGTTCCCAAAGAGCTTTAGAACAAGGCATAGTTTTCCCTGCTGGCTCCTCGGGCGGGGGACCCATCTCCAGTCATATGGCTATTTTTATGCCTGGCGCGGTGCGTAGTGGGAAAGGGTGTATTTGAGGCTGAAGGCAGCAGGAAAGCCCGCAGCCCCCAGGTCTGTGGGGCTACGCAAGCGGTTCCCAAAGAGCTTTAGAACAAGGCATAGTTTTTCCTGCTGGCTCTTTGGGCGGGGGACCCATCTCCAGCCGTATGGCCATTTTTGAGCCTTTCGCGGCGCCAAGTGGGAAAGGGTGTTGTCGAGGCTGAAGGCAGCAGGAAAGCCCGCAGCCCCCAGGTCTGTGCGGCTACGCAAGCGGTTCCCAAAGAGCTTTAGAACAAGGCATAGTTTTCCCTGCTGGCTCTTTGGGCGGGGGACCCATCTGCAGCCATAGGCCATTTTTGTGCCTGGCGCGACGCCAAGTGGGAAAGGGTGGTGTCGAGGCTGAACGCAGCAGGAAAGCCCGCAGCCCCCAGGTCTGTGGGGCTACGCAAGCGGTTCCCAAAGAGCTTTAGAACAAGGCATAGTTTTCCCTGCTGGCTCTTTGGGCGGGGGACCCATCTCCAGCCGTATGGCCATTTTTGTGCCTGGCGCGGTGCGTAGTGGGAAAGGGTGGTTTTGAGGCTGAAGGCAGCAGGAAAGCCCGCAGCCCCCAGGTCTGTGGGGCTACGCAAGCGGTTCCCAAAGAGCTTTAGAACAAGGCATAGTTTTCCCTGCTGGCTCTTTTGGCAGGGGACCCATCTCCAGCCGTATGGCCATTTTTGTCCCTGGCCCGGCGCCAAGTGGGAAAGGGTGGCTTTGAGGCTGAAGGCAGCAGCAAAGCCTGCAGCCCCCAGGTCTGTGGGGCTACGCAAGTGGTTCCCAAAGAGCTTTAGAACAAGGCATAGTTTTCCCTGCTGGCTCTTTGGGCGGGGGACCCATCTCCAGCCGTATGGCCATTTTTGTGCCTGATGCGGCGCCAAATGGGAAAGGGTGGTGTCGAGTCTGAAGGCAGCAGCAAAGCCTGCAGCCCCCAGGTCTGTGGGGCCAAGCAAGCGGTTCCCAAAGAGCTTTAGAACAAGGCATAGTTTTCCCTGCTGGCTCTTTGGGCGGGGGACCCATCTCCAGCCATAGGCCATTTTTGTGCCTGGCGCGGCGCCAAGTGGGAAAGGGTGGCTTTGAGGCTGAAGGCAGCAGCAAAGCCTGCAGCCCCCAGGTCTGTGGGGCTACGCAAGCGGTTCCCAAAGAGCTTTAGAACAAGGCATAGTTTTCCCTGCTGGCTCTTAGGGCATGGGACCCATATCCAGCCATAGGCCATTTTTGTGCCTGATGCGGCACCAAGTGGGAAAGGGTGGCTTTGAGGCTGAAGGCAGCAGGAAAGCCCGCAGCCCCCAGGTCTGTGGGGCTACGCAAGCGGTTCCCAAAGAGCTTTAGAACAAGGCATAATTTTCCCTGCTGGCTCTCTGGGCGGGGGACCCATCTCCAGCCGTATGGCCATTTTTGTGCCTGGCGCGGCGCCAAGTGGGAAAGGGTGGCTTTGAGGCTGAAGGCAGCAGGAAAGCCTGCAGCCCCCAGGTCTGTGCGGCTACGCAAGCGGTTCCCAAAGAGCTTTAGAACAAGGCATAGTTTTCCCTGCTGGCTCTTTGGGCGGGGGACCCATCTCCAGACGTATGGCTATTTTTATGCCTGGCGCGGTGCGTAGTGGGAAAGGGTGGTGTCGAGGCTGAAGGCAGCACGAAAGCCCGCAGCCCCCAGGTCTGTGGGGCTACGCAAGCGGTTCCCAAAGAGCTTTAGAACAAGGCATAGTTTTCCCTGCTGGCTCTTTGGGCGGGGGACCCATCTCCAGCCATAGGCCATTTTTGTGCCTGGCGCAGCGCCAAGTGGGAAAGGGTGGCTTTGAGGCTGAAGGCAGCAGGAAAGCCCGCAGCCCCCAGGTCTGTGGGGCTACGCAAGCGGTTCCCAAAGAGCTTTAGAACAAGGCATAGTTTTCCCTGCTGGCTCTTTGGGCGGGGGACCCATCTCCAGCCGTATGGCCATTTTTGTGCCTGGCGCGGCGCCAAGTGGGAAAGGGTGGCTTTGAGGCTGAAGGCAGCAGGAAAGCCTGCAGCCCCCATGTTTGTGGGGCTACGCAAGCGGTTCCCAAAGAGCTTTAGAACAAGGCATAGTTTTCCCTGCTGGCTCTTTGGGCGGGGGACCCATCTCCAGCCGTATGGCCATTTTTGTGCGTGGCCAGGGGCCAAGTGGGAAAGGGTGGTGTCGAGGCTGAAGGCAGCAGGAAGGCCCACAGCCCCCAGGTCTGTGGGGCTATGCAAGCGGTTCCCAAAGAGCTTTAGAACAAGGCATAGTTTTCCTTGCTGGATCTTTGGGCATGGGACCCATCTCCAGCCATAGACCATTTTTGTGCCTACCGCGGCGCCAAGTGGGAAAGGGTGGCTTTGAGGCTGAAGACAGCAGGAAAGCCCGCAGCCCCCAGGTCTGTGGGGCTACGCAAGCGGTTCCCAAAGAGCTTTAGAACAAGGCCTAGTTTTCCCTGCTGGCTCTTTGGGCGGGGGACCCATCTCCAGCCGTATGGCCATTTTTGTGCCTGGCGCGGCGCCAAGTGGGAAAGGGTGGCTTTGAGGCTGAAGGCAGCAGGAAAGCCTGCAGCCCCCAGGTCTGTGGGGCTACGCAAGCGGTTCCCAAAGAGCTTTAGAACAAGGCATAGTTTTCCCTGCTGGCTCTTTGGGCGGGGGACCCATCTCCAGCCGTATGGCCATTTTTGTGCCTGATGCGGCGCCAAGTGGGAAAGGGTGGCTTTGAGGCTGAAGACAGCAGGAAAGCCCGCAGCCCCCAGGTCTGTGGGGCTACGCAAGCGGTTCCCAAAGAGCTTTAGAACAAGGCATAGTTTTCCCTGCTGGCTCCTTGGGCGGGGGACCCATCTGCAGCCATAGGCCATTTTTGTGCCTGGCGCGACGCCAAGTGGGAAAGGGTGTTGTCGAGGCTGAAGGCAGCAGGAAAGCCCGCAGCCCCCAGGTCTGTGGGGCCAAGCAAGCGGTTCCCAAAGAGCTTTAGAACAAGGCATAGTTTTCCCTGCTGGCTCTTTGGGCGGGAGACCCATCTCCAGCCGTATGGCCATTTTTGTGCCTGGCGCGACGCCAAGTGGGAAAGGGTGGTTTTGAGGCTGAAGGCAGCAGGAAAGCCTGCAGCCCCCAGGTCTGTGGGGCTACGCAAGCGGTTCCCAAAGAGCTTTAGAACAAGGCATAGTTTTCCCTGCTGGCTCTTTGGGCGGGGGACCCATCTCCAGTCGTATGGCTATTTTTATGCCTGGCGCGGTGCGTAGTGGGAAAGGGTGGTTTTGAGGCTGAAGGCAGCAGGAAAGCCCGCAGCCCCCAGGTCTGTGGGGCTACGCAAGCGGTTCCCAAAGAGCTTTAGAACAAGGCATAATTTTCCCTGCTGGCTCTTTGGGCGGGGGACCCATCTCCAGCCGTATGGCCATTTTTGTGCCTGGCGCGGCGCCAAGTGGGAAAGGGTGGTGTCGAGGCTGAAGGCAGCAGGAAAGCCCACACCCCCCAGGTCTGTGGGGCTACGCAAGCGGTTCCCAAAGAGCTTTAGAACAAGGCATAGTTTTCCCTGATGGCTCTTTGGGCGGGGTACCCATCTCCAGCCGTATGGCCATTTTTGTGCCTGGCGCGGCGCCAAGTGGGAAAGGGTGGCTTTGAGGCTGAAGGCAGCAGGAAAGCCCGCAGCCCCCAGGTCTGTGGGGCTACGCAAGCGGTTCCCAAAGAGCTTTAGAACAAGGCATAGTTTTCCCTGCTGGCTCTTTGGGCGGGGGACCCATCTCCAGCCATATGGCCATTTTTGTGCCTGGCGCAGCGCCAAGTGGGAAAGGGTGGCTTTGAGGCTGAAGGCAGCAGCAAAGCCTGCAGCCCCCAGGTCTGTGGGGCTACGCAAGCGGTTCCCAAAGAGCTTTAGAACAAGGCATAGTTTTCCCTGCTGGCTCTTTGGGCGGGAGACCCATCTCCAGCCATAGGCCATTTTTGTGCCTGGCGCGACGCCAAGTGGGAAAGGGTGTTGTCGAGGCTGAAGGCAGCAGGAAAGCCCGCAGCCCCCAGGTCTGTGGGGCCAAGCAAGCGGTTCCCAAAGAGCTTTAGAACAAGGCATAGTTTTCCCTGCTGGCTCTTTGGGCGGGAGACCCATCTCCAGCCATAGGCCATTTTTGTGCCTGGCGCGACGCCAAGTGGGAAAGGGTGGTTTTGAGGCTGAAGGCAGCAGGAAAGCCCGCAGCCCCCAGGTCTGTGGGGCTACGCAAGTGGTTCCCAAAGAGCTTTAGAACAAGGCATAATTTTCCCTCCTGGCTCTTTGGGCGGGGGACCCATCTCCAGCCGTATGGCCATTTTTGCGCCTGGCGCAGTGCCAAGTGGGAAAGGGTGGTGTCGAGGCTGAAGGCAGCAGGAAAGCCCACAGCCCCCAGGTCTGTGGGGCTACGCAAGCGGTTCCCAAAGAGCTTTAGAACAAGGCATAGTTTTCCCTGCTGGCTCTTTGGGCGGGGGACCCATCTCCAGCCGTATGGCCATTTTTGTGCCTGGCGCGGCGCCAAGTGGGAAAGGGTGCTGTCGAGGCTGAAGGCAGCAGCAAAGCCCGCAGCCCCCAGGTCTGTGGGGCTATGCAAGCGGTTCCCAAAGAGCTTTAGAACAAGGCATAGTTTTCCTTGCTGGCTCTTTGGGCATGGGACCCATCTCCAGCCATAGGCCATTTTTGTGCCTGGCGCGACGCCAGGTTGGAAAGGGTGGTGTCGAGTCTGAAGGCAGCAGCAAAGACTGCAGCCCCCAGGTCTGTGGGGCCAAGCAAGCGGTTCCCAAAGAGCTTTAGAACAAGGCATAGTTTTCCCTGCTGGCTCTTTGGGCGGGGGACCCATCTCCAGCCATAGGCCATTTTTGTGCCTGGCGCGACGCCAAGTGGGAAAGGGTGGCTTTGAGGCTGAAGCAGCAGCAAAGCCTGCAGCCCCCAGGTCTGTGGGGCTACGCAAGCGGTTCCCAAAGAGCTTTAGAACAAGGCATAGTTTTCCCAGCTGGCTCTTAGGGCATGGGACCCATATCCAGCCATAGGCCATTTTTGTGCCTGATGCGGCACCAAGTGGGAAAGGGTGGCTTTGAGGCTGAAGGCAGCAGGAAAGCCCGCAGCCCCCAGGTGTGTGCGGCTACGCAAGCGGTTCCCAAAGAGCTTTAGAACAAGGCATAATTTTCCCTGATGGCTCTCTGGGCGGGGGACCCATCTCCAGCCGTATGGCCATTTTTGTGCCTGGCGCGGCGCCAAGTGGGAAAGGGTGCTGTCGAGGCTGAAGGCAGCAGGAAAGCCTGCAGCCCCCAGGTCTGTGCGGCTACGCAAGCGGTTCCCAAAGAGTTTTAGAACAAGGCATAGTTTTCCCTGCTGGCTCTTTGGGCGGGGGACCCATCTCCAGCCGTATGGCCATTTTTGTGCGTGGCCAGGGGCCAAGTGGGAAAGCGTGGTGTCGAGGCTGAAGGCAGCAGGAAGGCCCACAGCCCCCAGGTCTGTGGGGCTATGCAAGCGGTTCCCAAAGAGCTTTAGAACAAGGCATAGTTTTCCTTGCTGGGTCTTTGGGCATGGGACCCATCTCCAGCCATAGACCATTTTTGTGCCTACCGCGGCGCCAAGTGGGAAAGGGTGGCTTTGAGGCTGAAGGCAGCAGGAAAGCCCGCAGCCCCCAGGTCTGTGGGGCTACGCAAGCGGTTCCCAAAGAGCTTTAGAACAAGGCATAGTTTTCCCTGCTGGCTCTTTGGGCGGGGGACCCATCTCCAGTCGTATGGCTATTTTTATGCCTGGCGCGGTGCGTAGTGGGAAAGGGTGGTGTCGAGGCTGAAGGCAGCAGGAAAGCCCGCAGCCCCCAGGTCTGTGGGGCTACGCAAGCGGTTCCCAAAGAGCTTTAGAACAAGGCATAGTTTTCCCTGCTGGCTCTTTGGGCGGGTGACCCATCTCCAGCCGTATGGCCATTTTTGTGCCTGATGCGGCGCCAAGTGGGAAAGGGTTGGTTGAGGCTGAAGGCAGCAGGAAAGACTGCAGCCCCCAGGTCTGTGGGGCTACGCAAGCGGTTCCCAAAGAGCTTTAGAACAAGGCATAGTTTTCCCTGCTGGCTCTTTGGGCGGGGGACCCATCTCCAGTCGTATGGCTATTTTTATGCCTGGCGCGGTGCGTAGTGGGAAAGGGTGGTTTTGAGGCTGAAGGCAGCAGGAAAGCCTGCAGCCCCCAGGTCTGTGGGGCTACGCAAGCGGTTCCCAAAGAGCTTTAGAACAAGGCATAGTTTTCCCTGCTGGCTCTTTGGGCGGGGGACCCATCTCCAGCCGTATGGCCATTTTTGTGCCTGATGCGGCGCCAAGTGGGAAAGGGTGGCTTTGAGGCTGAAGACAGCAGGAAAGCCCGCAGCCCCCAGGTCTGTGGGGCTACGCAAGCGGTTCCCAAAGAGCTTTAGAACAAGGCATAGTTTTCCCTGCTGGCTCCTTGGGCGGGGGACCCATCTCCAGCCATAGGCCATTTTTGTGCCTGGCGCGACGCCAAGTGGGAAAGGGTGTTGTCGAGGCTGAAGGCAGCAGGAAAGCCCGCAGCCCCCAGGTCTGTGGGGCCAAGCAAGCGGTTCCCAAAGAGCTTTAGAACAAGGCATAGTTTTCCCTGCTGGCTCTTTGGGCGGGAGACCCATCTCCAGCCATAGGCCATTTTTGTGCCTGGCGCGACGCCAAGTGGGAAAGGGTGGTTTTGAGGCTGAAGGCAGCAGCAAAGCCTGCAGCCCCCAGGTCTGTGGGGCTACGCAAGCGGTTCCCAAAGAGCTTTAGAACAAGGCATAGTTTTCCCTGCTGGCTCTTTGGGCGGGGGACCCATCTCCAGTCGTATCGCTATTTTTATGCCTGGCGCGGTGCGTAGTGGGAAAGGGTGGTTTTGAGGCTGAAGGCAGCAGGAAAGCCCGCAGCCCCCAGGTCTGTGGGGCTACGCAAGCGGTTCCCAAAGAGCTTTAGAACAAGGCATAGTTTTCCCTGCTGGCTCTTTGGGCGGGGGACCCATCTCCAGCCGTATGGCCATTTTTGTGCCTGGCGCGGCGCCAAGTGGGAAAGGGTGGCTTTGAGGCTGAAGGCAGCAGGAAAGCCCGCAGCCCCCAGGTCTGTGGGGCTACGCAAGCGGTTCCCAAAGAGCTTTAGAACAAGGCATAGTTTTCCCTGCTGGCTCTTTGGGCGGGGGACCCATCTCCAGCCATATGGCCATTTTTGTGCCTGGCGCAGCGCCAAGTGGGAAAGGGTTGCTTTGAGGCTGAAGGCAGCAGGAAAGCCTGCAGCCCCCAGGTCTGTGGGGCCAAGCAAGCGGTTCCCAAAGAGCTTTAGAACAAGGCATAGTTTTCCCTGCTGACTCTTTGGGCGGGGGACCCATCTCCAGTCGTATGGCTATTTTTATGCCTGGCGCGGTGCGTAGTGGGAAAAGGTGGTTTTGAGGCCGAAGGCAGCAGGAAAGCCCACAGCCCCCAGGTCTGTGGGGCTACGCAAGCGGTTCCCAAAGAGCTTTAGAACAAGGCATAGTTTTCCCTGCTGGTTCTTTGGGCGGGGGACCCATCTCCAGCCGTATGGCCATTTTTGTGCCTGGCGCGGCGCCAAGTGGGAAAGGGTGGTGTCGAGGCTGAAGGCAGCAGGAAAGCCCGCAGCCCCCAGGTCTGTGGGGCTACGCAAGCGGTTCCCAAAGAGCTTTAGAACAAGGCATAGTTTTCCCTGATGGCTCTTTGGGCATGGGACCCATCTCCAGCCATAGGCCATTTTTGTGCCTGGCGCGACGCCAAGTGGGAAAGGGTGGCTTTGAGGCTGAAGGCAGCAGGAAAGCCTGCAGCCCCCAGGTCTGTGGGGCTACGCAAGCGGTTCCCAAAGAGCTTTAGAACAAGGCATAGTTTTCCCTGCTGGCTCCTTGGGCGGGGGACCCATCTCCAGCCGTATGGCCATTTTTGTGCCTGGCGCGGCGCCAAGTGGGAAAGGGTGGTGTCGAGGCTGAAGGCAGCAGGAAAGCCCGCAGCCCCCAGGTCTGTGGGGCTACGCAAGCGGTTCCCAAAGAGCTTTAGAACAAGGCATAGTTTTCCCTGCTGGCTCCTTGGGCAGGGGACCCATCTCCAGCCATATGGCCATTTTTGTGCCTGGCGCGGCGCCAAGTGGGAAAGGGTGGCTTTGAGGCTGAAGGCAGCAGGAAAGCCCACACCCCCCAGGTCTGTGGGGCCAAGCAAGCGGTTCCCAAAGAGCTTTAGAACAAGGCATAGTTTTCCCTGCTGGCTCTTTGGGCGGGGGACCCATCTCCAACCGTATGGCCATTTTTGGGCCTAGCGCGGTGCGTAGTGTGAAAGGGTGGCTTTGAGGCTGAAGGCAGCAGGAAAGCCCGCAGCCCCCAGGTCTGTGGGGCTATGCAAGCGGTTCCCAAAGAGCTTTAGAACAAGGCATAGTTTTCCCTGCTGGCTCTTTGGGCGGGGGACCCATCTCCAGCCATAGGCCATTTTTGTGCCTAGCGCGGCGCCAAGTGGGAAAGGGTGGCTTTGAGGCTGAAGGCAGCAGGAAAGCCTGCAGCCCCCAGGTTTGTGGGGCTACGCAAGCGGTTCCCAAAGAGCTTTAGAACAAGGCATAGTTTTCCCAGCTGGCTCTTAGGGCATGCTACCCCTCTTCAGCCGTATGGCCATTTTTGTGCCTGGCGCGGCGCCAGGTGGGAAAGGGTGGTGTCGAGTCTGAAGGCAGCAGGAAAGCCTGCAGCCCCCAGGTCTGTGGGGCCAAGCAAGCGGTTCCCAAAGAGCTTTAGAACAAGGCATAGTTTTCCCTGCTGGCTCTTTGGGCATGGGACCCATCTCCAGCCATAGGCCATTTTTGTGCCTGGCGCGACGCCAAGTGGGAAAGGGTGGCTTTGAGGCTGAAGGCAGCAGCAAAGCCTGCAGCCCCCAGGTCTGTGGGGCCAAGCAAGCGGTTCCCAAAGAGCTTTAGAACAAGGCATAGTTTTCCCAGCTGGCTCTTAGGGCATGGGACCCATATCCAGCCATAGGCCTTTTTTGTGCCTGATGCGGCGCCAAGTGGGAAAGGGTGGCTTTGAGGCTGAAGGCAGCAGGAAATCCCGCAGCCCCCAGGTCTGTGGGGCTACGCAAGCGGTTCCCAAAGAGCTTTAGAACAAGGCATAATTTTCCCTGCTGGCTCTCTGGGCGGGGGACCCATCTCCAGCCGTATGGCCATTTTTGTGCCTGGCGCGGCGCCAAGTGGGAAAGGGTGCTGTCGAGGCTGAAGGCAGCAGGAAAGCCTGCAGCCCCCAGGTCTGTGGGGCTACGCAAGCGGTTCCCAAAGAGCTTTAGAACAAGGCATAGATTTCCCTGCTGGCTCTTTGGGCGGGGGACCCATCTCCAGCCGTATGGCCATTTTTGTGCGTGGCCAGGGGCCAAGTGGGAAAGGGTGGTGTCGAGGCTGAAGGCAGCAGGAAAGCCCGCAGCCCCCAGGTCTGTGGGGCTACGCAAGCGGTTCCCAAAGAGCTTTAGAACAAGGCATAATTTTCCCTGATGGCTCTTTGGGCATGGGACCCATCTCCAGCCATAGGCCATTTTTGTGCCTGATGCGGCGCCAAGTGGGAAAGGGTGGCTTTGAGGCTGAAGGCAGCAGGAAAGCCTGCAGCCCCCAGGTCTGTGGGGCTACGCAAGCGGTTCCCAAAGAGCTTTAGAACAAGGCATAGTTTTCCCTGCTGGCTCTTTGGGCATGGGACCCATCTCCAGCCGTATGGCCATTTTTGTGCCTGGCGCGGCGCCAAGTGGGAAAGGGTGGCTTTGAGGCTGAAGGCAGCAGGAAAGCCCGCAGCCCCCAGGTTTGTGGGGCTACGCAAGCGGTTCCCAAAGAGCTTTAGAACAAGGCATAATTTTCCCTGCTGGCTCTTTGGGCGGGGGACCCATCTCCAGCCGTATGGCCATTTTTGTGCCTGGCGCGGCGTCAAGTGGGAAAGGGTGCTGTCGAGGCTGAAGGCAGCAGGAAAGCCTGCAGCCCCCAGGTCTCTGGGGCTACGCAAGCGGTTCCCAAAGAGCTTTAGAACAAGGCATAGTTTTCCCTGCTGGCTCTTTGGGCGGGGGACCCATCTCCAGCCGTCTATCTATTTTTGTGCCTGGCGCGGTGCGTAGTGGCAAAGGGTCGTTTTGAGGCTGAAGGCAGCAGGAAAGCCCGCAGCCCCCAGGTCTGTGGGGCTATGCAAGCGGTTCCCAAAGAGCTTTAGAACAAGGCATATTTTTCCCTGCTGGCTCTTTTGGCATGGGACACATCTCCAGCCGTATGGCCATTTTTGTGCCTGGCCCGGCGCCAAGTGGGAAAGGGTGGCTTTGAGGCTGAAGGCAGCAGGAAAGCCTGCAGCCCCCAGGTCTGTGGGGCTACGCAAGCGGTTCCCAAAGAGCTTTAGAACAAGGCATAGTTTTCCCTGCTGGCTCTTTGGGCGGGGGACCCATCTCCAGCCGTATGGCCATTTTTGGGCCTGGCGGGGCACCAAGTGGGGAAGGGTGGTGTCGAGGCTGAAGGCAGCAGGAAAGCCCACAGCCCCCAGGTCTGTGGGGCTATGCAAGCGGTTCCCAAAGAGCTTTAGAACAAGGCATATTTTTCCCTGCTGGCTCTTTTGGCATGGGACACATCTCCAGCCGTATGGCCATTTTTGTGCCTGGCCCGGCGCCAAGTGGGAAAGGGTGGCTTTGAGGCTGAAGGCAGCAGGAAAGCCTGCAGCCCCCAGGTCTGTGGGGCTACGCAAGCGGTTCCCAAAGAGCTTTAGAACAAGGCATAGTTTTCCCTGCTGGCTCTTTGGGCGGGGGACCCATCTCCAGCCGTATGGCCATTTTTGGGCCTGGCGGGGCACCAAGTGGGGAAGGGTGGTTTTGAGGCTGAAGGCAGCAGCAAAGCCTGCAGCCCCCAGGTCTGTGGGGCCAAGCAAGCGGTTCCCAAAGAGCTTTAGAACAAGGCATAGTTTTCCCTGCTGGCTCTTTGGGCATGGGACCCATCTCCAGCCATAGGCCATTTTTGTGCCTGGCGCGACGCCAAGTGGGAAAGGGTGGCTTTGAGGCTGAAGGCAGCAGCAAAGCCTGCAGCCCCCAGGTCTGTGGGGCTACGCAAGCGCTTCCCAAAGAGCTTTAGAACAAGGCATAGTTTTCCCTGCTGGCTCTTTGGGCGGGGGACCCATCTCCAGCCATATGGCCATTTTTGTGCCTGATGCGGCACCAAGTGGGAAAGGGTGGCTTTGAGGCTGAAGGCAGCAGGAAAGCCCGCAGCCCCCAGGTCTGTGGGGCTACGGAAGCGGTTCCCAAAGAGCTTTAGAACAAGGCATAGTTTTCCCTGCTGGCTCTTTGGGCGGGAGACCCATATCCAGCCATAGGCCATTTTTGTGCCTGGCGCGACGCCAAGTGGGAAAGGGTGTTGTCGAGGCTGAAGGCAGCAGGAAAGCCTGCAGCCCCCAGGTCTGTGCGGCTACGCAAGCGGTTCCCAAAGAGCTTTAGAACAAGGCATAGTTTTCCCTGCTGGCTCCTCGGGCGGGGGACCCATCTCCAGTCATATGGCTATTTTTATGCCTGGCGCGGTGCGTAGTGGGAAAGGGTGTATTTGAGGCTGAAGGCAGCAGGAAAGCCCGCAGCCCCCAGGTCTGTGGGGCTACGCAAGCGGTTCCCAAAGAGCTTTAGAACAAGGCATAGTTTTTCCTGCTGGCTCTTTGGGCGGGGGACCCATCTCCAGCCGTATGGCCATTTTTGAGCCTTTCACGGCGCCAAGTGGGAAAGGGTGTTGTCGAGGCTGAAGGCAGCAGGAAAGCCCGCAGCCCCCAGGTCTGTGCGGCTACGCAAGCGGTTCCCAAAGAGCTTTAGAACAAGGCATAGTTGTCCCTGCTGGCTCTTTGGGCGGGGGACCCATCTGCAGCCATAGGCCATTTTTGTGCCTGGCGCGACGCCAAGTGGGAAAGGGTGGTGTCGAGGCTGAACGCAGCAGGAAAGCCCGCAGCCCCCAGGTCTGTGGGGCTACGCAAGCGGTTCCCAAAGAGCTTTAGAACAAGGCATAGTTTTCCCTGCTGGCTCTTTGGGCGGGGGACCCATCTCCAGCCGTATGGCCATTTTTGTGCCTGGCGCGGTGCGTAGTGGGAAAGGGTGGTTTTGAGGCTGAAGGCAGCAGGAAAGCCCGCAGCCCCCAGGTCTGTGGGGCTACGCAAGCGGTTCCCAAAGAGCTTTAGAACAAGGCATAGTTTTCCCTGCTGGCTCTTTTGGCAGGGGACCCATCTCCAGCCGTATGGCCATTTTTGTCCCTGGCCCGGCGCCAAGTGGGAAAGGGTGGCTTTGAGGCTGAAGGCAGCAGCAAAGCCTGCAGCCCCCAGGTCTGTGGGGCTACGCAAGCGGTTCCCAAAGAGCTTTAGAACAAGGCATAGTTTTCCCTGCTGGCTCTTTGGGCGGGGGACCCATCTCCAGCCGTATGGCCATTTTTGTGCCTGATGCGGCGCCAAATGGGAAAGGGTGGTGTCGAGTCTGAAGGCAGCAGCAAAGCCTGCAGCCCCCAGGTCTGTGGGGCCAAGCAAGCGGTTCCCAAAGAGCTTTAGAACAAGGCATAGTTTTCCCTGCTGGCTCTTTGGGCGGGGGACCCATCTCCAGCCATAGGCCATTTTTGTGCCTGGCGCGGCGCCAAGTGGGAAAGGGTGGCTTTGAGGCTGAAGGCAGCAGCAAAGCCTGCAGCCCCCAGGTCTGTGGGGCTACGCAAGCGGTTCCCAAAGAGCTTTAGAACAAGGCATAGTTTTCCCTGCTGGCTCTTAGGGCATGGGACCCATATCCAGCCATAGGCCATTTTTGTGCCTGATGCGGCACCAAGTGGGAAAGGGTGGCTTTGAGGCTGAAGGCAGCAGGAAAGCCCGCAGCCCCCAGGTCTGTGGGGCTAAGCAAGCGGTTCCCAAAGAGCTTTAGAACAAGGCATAATTTTCCCTGCTGGCTCTCTGGGCGGGGGACCCATCTCCAGCCGTATGGCCATTTTTGTGCCTGGCGCGGCGCCAAGTGGGAAAGGGTGGCTTTGAGGCTGAAGGCAGCAGGAAAGCCTGCAGCCCCCAGGTCTGTGCGGCTACGCAAGCGGTTCCCAAAGAGCTTTAGAACAAGGCATAGTTTTCCCTGCTGGCTCTTTGGGCGGGGGACCCATCTCCAGACGTATGGCTATTTTTATGCCTGGCGCGGTGCGTAGTGGGAAAGGGTGGTGTCGAGGCTGAAGGCAGCACGAAAGCCCGCAGCCCCCAGGTCTGTGGGGCTACGCAAGCGGTTCCCAAAGAGCTTTAGAACAAGGCATAGTTTTCCCTGCTGGCTCTTTGGGCGGGGGACCCATCTCCAGCCATAGGCCATTTTTGTGCCTGGCGCAGCGCCAAGTGGGAAAGGGTGGCTTTGAGGCTGAAGGCAGCAGGAAAGCCCGCAGCCCCCAGGTCTGTGGGGCTACGCAAGCGGTTCCCAAAGAGCTTTAGAACAAGGCATAGTTTTCCCTGCTGGCTCTTTGGGCGGGGGACCCATCTCCAGCCGTATGGCCATTTTTGTGCCTGGCGCGGCGCCAAGTGGGAAAGGGTGGCTTCGAGGCTGAAGGCAGCAGGAAAGCCTGCAGCCCCCAGGTCTGTGGGGCTACGCAAGCGGTTCCCAAAGAGCTTTAGAACAAGGCATAGTTTTCCCTGCTGGCTCTTTGGGCGGGGGACCCATCTCCAGCCGTCTATCTATTTTTGTGCCTGGCGCGGTGCGTAGTGGCAAAGGGTCGTTTTGAGGCTGAAGGCAGCAGGAAAGCCCGCAGCCCCCAGGTCTGTGGGGCTATGCAAGCGGTTCCCAAAGAGCTTTAGAACAAGGCATATTTTTCCCTGCTGGCTCTTTTGGCATGGGACACATCTCCAGCCGTATGGCCATTTTTGTGCCTGGCCCGGCGCCAAGTGGGAAAGGGTGGCTTTGAGGCTGAAGGCAGCAGGAAAGCCTGCAGCCCCCAGGTCTGTGGGGCTACGCAAGCGGTTCCCAAAGAGCTTTAGAACAAGGCATAGTTTTCCCTGCTGGCTCTTTGGGCGGGGGACCCATCTCCAGCCGTATGGCCATTTTTGGGCCTGGCGGGGCACCAAGTGGGGAAGGGTGGTGTCGAGGCTGAAGGCAGCAGGAAAGCCCACAGCCCCCAGGTCTGTGGGGCTATGCAAGCGGTTCCCAAAGAGCTTTAGAACAAGGCATATTTTTCCCTGCTGGCTCTTTTGGCATGGGACACATCTCCAGCCGTATGGCCATTTTTGTGCCTGGCCCGGCGCCAAGTGGGAAAGGGTGGCTTTGAGGCTGAAGGCAGCAGGAAAGCCTGCAGCCCCCAGGTCTGTGGGGCTACGCAAGCGGTTCCCAAAGAGCTTTAGAACAAGGCATAGTTTTCCCTGCTGGCTCTTTGGGCGGGGGACCCATCTCCAGCCGTATGGCCATTTTTGGGCCTGGCGGGGCACCAAGTGGGGAAGGGTGGTTTTGAGGCTGAAGGCAGCAGCAAAGCCTGCAGCCCCCAGGTCTGTGGGGCCAAGCAAGCGGTTCCCAAAGAGCTTTAGAACAAGGCATAGTTTTCCCTGCTGGCTCTTTGGGCATGGGACCCATCTCCAGCCATAGGCCATTTTTGTGCCTGGCGCGACGCCAAGTGGGAAAGGGTGGCTTTGAGGCTGAAGGCAGCAGCAAAGCCTGCAGCCCCCAGGTCTGTGGGGCTACGCAAGCGCTTCCCAAAGAGCTTTAGAACAAGGCATAGTTTTCCCTGCTGGCTCTTTGGGCGGGGGACCCATCTCCAGCCATATGGCCATTTTTGTGCCTGATGCGGCACCAAGTGGGAAAGGGTGGCTTTGAGGCTGAAGGCAGCAGGAAAGCCCGCAGCCCCCAGGTCTGTGGGGCTACGGAAGCGGTTCCCAAAGAGCTTTAGAACAAGGCATAGTTTTCCCTGCTGGCTCTTTGGGCGGGAGACCCATATCCAGCCATAGGCCATTTTTGTGCCTGGCGCGACGCCAAGTGGGAAAGGGTGTTGTCGAGGCTGAAGGCAGCAGGAAAGCCTGCAGCCCCCAGGTCTGTGCGGCTACGCAAGCGGTTCCCAAAGAGCTTTAGAACAAGGCATAGTTTTCCCTGCTGGCTCCTCGGGCGGGGGACCCATCTCCAGTCATATGGCTATTTTTATGCCTGGCGCGGTGCGTAGTGGGAAAGGGTGTATTTGAGGCTGAAGGCAGCAGGAAAGCCCGCAGCCCCCAGGTCTGTGGGGCTACGCAAGCGGTTCCCAAAGAGCTTTAGAACAAGGCATAGTTTTTCCTGCTGGCTCTTTGGGCGGGGGACCCATCTCCAGCCGTATGGCCATTTTTGAGCCTTTCGCGGCGCCAAGTGGGAAAGGGTGTTGTCGAGGCTGAAGGCAGCAGGAAAGCCCGCAGCCCCCAGGTCTGTGCGGCTACGCAAGCGGTTCCCAAAGAGCTTTAGAACAAGGCATAGTTGTCCCTGCTGGCTCTTTGGGCGGGGGACCCATCTGCAGCCATAGGCCATTTTTGTGCCTGGCGCGACGCCAAGTGGGAAAGGGTGGTGTCGAGGCTGAACGCAGCAGGAAAGCCCGCAGCCCCCAGGTCTGTGGGGCTACGCAAGCGGTTCCCAAAGAGCTTTAGAACAAGGCATAGTTTTCCCTGCTGGCTCTTTGGGCGGGGGACCCATCTCCAGCCGTATGGCCATTTTTGTGCCTGGCGCGGTGCGTAGTGGGAAAGGGTGGTTTTGAGGCTGAAGGCAGCAGGAAAGCCCGCAGCCCCCAGGTCTGTGGGGCTACGCAAGCGGTTCCCAAAGAGCTTTAGAACAAGGCATAGTTTTCCCTGCTGGCTCTTTTGGCAGGGGACCCATCTCCAGCCGTATGGCCATTTTTGTCCCTGGCCCGGCGCCAAGTGGGAAAGGGTGGCTTTGAGGCTGAAGGCAGCAGCAAAGCCTGCAGCCCCCAGGTCTGTGGGGCTACGCAAGCGGTTCCCAAAGAGCTTTAGAACAAGGCATAGTTTTCCCTGCTGGCTCTTTGGGCGGGGGACCCATCTCCAGCCGTATGGCCATTTTTGTGCCTGATGCGGCGCCAAATGGGAAAGGGTGGTGTCGAGTCTGAAGGCAGCAGCAAAGCCTGCAGCCCCCAGGTCTGTGGGGCCAAGCAAGCGGTTCCCAAAGAGCTTTAGAACAAGGCATAGTTTTCCCTGCTGGCTCTTTGGGCGGGGGACCCATCTCCAGCCATAGGCCATTTTTGTGCCTGGCGCGGCGCCAAGTGGGAAAGGGTGGCTTTGAGGCTGAAGGCAGCAGCAAAGCCTGCAGCCCCCAGGTCTGTGGGGCTACGCAAGCGGTTCCCAAAGAGCTTTAGAACAAGGCATAGTTTTCCCTGCTGGCTCTTAGGGCATGGGACCCATATCCAGCCATAGGCCATTTTTGTGCCTGATGCGGCACCAAGTGGGAAAGGGTGGCTTTGAGGCTGAAGGCAGCAGGAAAGCCCGCAGCCCCCAGGTCTGTGGGGCTACGCAAGCGGTTCCCAAAGAGCTTTAGAACAAGGCATAATTTTCCCTGCTGGCTCTCTGGGCGGGGGACCCATCTCCAGCCGTATGGCCATTTTTGTGCCTGGCGCGGCGCCAAGTGGGAAAGGGTGGCTTTGAGGCTGAAGGCAGCAGGAAAGCCTGCAGCCCCCAGGTCTGTGCGGCTACGCAAGCGGTTCCCAAAGAGCTTTAGAACAAGGCATAGTTTTCCCTGCTGGCTCTTTGGGCGGGGGACCCATCTCCAGACGTATGGCTATTTTTATGCCTGGCGCGGTGCGTAGTGGGAAAGGGTGGTGTCGAGGCTGAAGGCAGCACGAAAGCCCGCAGCCCCCAGGTCTGTGGGGCTACGCAAGCGGTTCCCAAAGAGCTTTAGAACAAGGCATAGTTTTCCCTGCTGGCTCTTTGGGCGGGGGACCCATCTCCAGCCATAGGCCATTTTTGTGCCTGGCGCAGCGCCAAGTGGGAAAGGGTGGCTTTGAGGCTGAAGGCAGCAGGAAAGCCCGCAGCCCCCAGGTCTGTGGGGCTACGCAAGCGGTTCCCAAAGAGCTTTAGAACAAGGCATAGTTTTCCCTGCTGGCTCTTTGGGCGGGGGACCCATCTCCAGCCGTATGGCCATTTTTGTGCCTGGCGCGGCGCCAAGTGGGAAAGGGTGGCTTCGAGGCTGAAGGCAGCAGGAAAGCCCGCAGCCCCCAGGTCTGTGGGGCTACGCAAGCGGTTCCCAAAGAGCTTTAGAACAAGGCATAGTTTTCCCTGCTGGCTCTTTGGGCGGGGGACCCATCTCCAGCCATATGGCCATTTTTGTGCGTGGCCAGGGGCCAAGTGGGAAAGGGTGGTGTCGAGGCTGAAGGCAGCAGGAAGGCCCACAGCCCCCAGGTCTGTGGGGCTATGCAAGCGGTTCCCAAAGAGCTTTAGAACAAGGCATAGTTTTCCTTGCTGGATCTTTGGGCATGGGACCCATCTCCAGCCATAGACCATTTTTGTGCCTACCGCGGCGCCAAGTGGGAAAGGGTGGCTTCGAGGCTGAAGACAGCAGGAAAGCCCGCAGCCCCCAGGTCTGTGGGGCTACGCAAGCGGTTCCCAAAGAGCTTTAGAACAAGGCCTAGTTTTCCCTGCTGGCTCTTTGGGCGGGGGACCCATCTCCAGCCGTATGGCCATTTTTGTGCCTGGCGCGGCGCCAAGTGGGAAAGGGTGGCTTTGAGGCTGAAGGCAGCAGGAAAGCCTGCAGCCCCCAGGTCTGTGGGGCTACGCAAGCGGTTCCCAAAGAGCTTTAGAACAAGGCATAGTTTTCCCTGCTGGCTCTTTGGGCGGGGGACCCATCTCCAGCCGTATGGCCATTATTGTGCCTGATGCGGCTCCAAGTGGGAAAGGGTGGCTTTGAGGCTGAAGACAGCAGGAAAGCCCGCAGCCCCCAGGTCTGTGGGGCTACGCAAGCGGTTCCCAAAGAGCTTTAGAACAAGGCATAGTTTTCCCTGCTGGCTCCTTGGGCGGGGGACCCATCTGCAGCCATAGGCCATTTTTGTGCCTGGCGCGACGCCAAGTGGGAAAGGGTGTTGTCGAGGCTGAAGGCAGCAGGAAAGCCCGCAGCCCCCAGGTCTGTGGGGCCAAGCAAGCGGTTCCCAAAGAGCTTTAGAACAAGGCATAGTTTTCCCTGCTGGCTCTTTGGGCGGGAGACCCATCTCCAGCCGTATGGCCATTTTTGTGCCTGGCGCGACGCCAAGTGGGAAAGGGTGGTTTTGAGGCTGAAGGCAGCAGGAAAGCCTGCAGCCCCCAGGTCTGTGGGGCTACGCAAGCGGTTCCCAAAGAGCTTTATAACAAGGCATAGTTTTCCCTGCTGGCTCTTTGGGCGGGGGACCCATCTCCAGTCGTATGGCTATTTTTATGCCTGGCGCGGTGCGTAGTGGGAAAGGGTGGTTTTGAGGCTGAAGGCAGCAGGAAAGCCCGCAGCCCCCAGGTCTGTGGGGCTACGCAAGCGGTTCCCAAAGAGCTTTAGAACAAGGCATAATTTTCCCTGCTGGCTCTTTGGGCGGGGGACCCATCTCCAGCCGTATGGCCATTTTTGTGCCTGGCGCGGCGCCAAGTGGGAAAGGGTGGTGTCGAGGCTGAAGGCAGCAGGAAAGCCCACACCCCCCAGGTCTGTGGGGCTACGCAAGCGGTTCCCAAAGAGCTTTAGAACAAGGCATAGTTTTCCCTGATGGCTCTTTGGGCGGGGTACCCATCTCCAGCCGTATGGCCATTTTTGTGCCTGGCGCGGCGCCAAGTGGGAAAGGGTGGCTTTGAGGCTGAAGGCAGCAGGAAAGCCCGCAGCCCCCAGGTCTGTGGGGCTACGCAAGCGGTTCCCAAAGAGCTTTAGAACAAGGCATAGTTTTCCCTGCTGGCTCTTTGGACGGGGGACCCATCTCCAGCCATATGGCCATTTTTGTGCCTGGCGCAGCGCCAAGTGGGAAAGGCTTGCTTTGAGGCTGAAGGCAGCAGCAAAGCCTGCAGCCCCCAGGTCTGTGGGGCTACGCAAGCGGTTCCCAAAGAGCTTTAGAACAAGGCATAGTTTTCCCTGCTGGCTCTTTGGGCGGGAGACCCATCTCCAGCCATAGGCCATTTTTGTGCCTGGCGCGACGCCAAGTGGGAAAGGGTGTTGTCGAGGCTGAAGGCAGCAGGAAAGCCCGCAGCCCCCAGGTCTGTGGGGCCAAGCAAGCGGTTCCCAAAGAGCTTTAGAACAAGGCATAGTTTTCCCTGCTGGCTCTTTGGGCGGGAGACCCATCTCCAGCCATAGGCCATTTTTGTGCCTGGCGCGACGCCAAGTGGGAAAGGGTGGTTTTGAGGCTGAAGGCAGCAGGAAAGCCCGCAGCCCCCAGGTCTGTGGGGCTACGCAAGTGGTTCCCAAAGAGCTTTAGAACAAGGCATAATTTTCCCTCCTGGCTCTTTGGGCGGGGGACCCATCTCCAGCCATATGGCCATTTTTGCGCCTGGCGCAGTGCCAAGTGGGAAAGGGTGGTGTCGAGGCTGAAGGCAGCAGGAAAGCCCACAGCCCCCAGGTCTGTGGGGCTACGCAAGCGGTTCCCAAAGAGCTTTAGAACAAGGCATAGTTTTCCCTGCTGGCTCTTTGGGCGAGGGACCCATCTCCAGCCGTATGGCCATTTTTGTGCCTGGCGCGGCGCCAAGTGGGAAAGGGTGGTGTCGAGGCTGAAGGCAGCAGCAAAGCCCGCAGCCCCCAGGTCTGTGGGGCTATGCAAGCGGTTCCCAAAGAGCTTTAGAACAAGGCATAGTTTTCCTTGCTGGCTCTTTGGGCATGGGACCCATCTCCAGCCATAGGCCATTTTTGTGCCTGGCGCGACGCCAGGTTGGAAAGGGTGGTGTCGAGTCTGAAGGCAGCAGCAAAGACTGCAGCCCCCAGGTCTGTGGGGCCAAGCAAGGGGTTCCCAAAGAGCTTTAGAACAAGGCATAGTTTTCCCTGCTGGCTCTTTGGGCGGGGGACCCATCTCCAGCCATAGGCCATTTTTGTGCCTGGCGCGACGCCAAGTGGGAAAGGGTGGCTTTGAGGCTGAAGCAGCAGCAAAGCCTGCAGCCCCCAGGTCTGTGGGGCCAAGCAAGCGGTTCCCAAAGAGCTTTAGAACAAGGCATAGTTTTCCCAGCTGGCTCTTAGGGCATGGGACCCATATCCAGCCATAGGCCATTTTTGTGCCTGATGCGGCACCAAGTGGGAAAGGGTGGCTTTGAGGCTGAAGGCAGCAGGAAAGCCCGCAGCCCCCAGGTCTGTGGGGCTACGCAAGCGGTTCCCAAAGAGCTTTAGAACAAGGCATAATTTTCCCTGATGGCTCTCTGGGCGGGGGACCCATCTCCAGCCGTATGGCCATTTTTGTGCCTGGCGCGGCGCCAAGTGGGAAAGGGTGCTGTCGAGGCTGAAGGCAGCAGGAGAGCCTGCAGCCCCCAGGTCTGTGCGGCTACGCAAGCGGTTCCCAAAGAGTTTTAGAACAAGGCATAGTTTTCCCTGCTGGCTCTTTGGGCGGGGGACCCATCTCCAGCCGTATGGCCATTTGTGTGCGTGGCCAGGGGCCAAGTGGGAAAGCGTGGTGTCGAGGCTGAAGGCAGCAGGAAGGCCCACAGCCCCCAGGTCTGTGGGGCTATGCAAGCGGTTCCCAAAGAGCTTTAGAACAAGGCATAGTTTTCCTTGCTGGGTCTTTGGGCATGGGACCCATCTCCAGCCATAGACCATTTTTGTGCCTACCGCGGCGCCAAGTGGGAAAGGGTGGCTTTGAGGCTGAAGGCAGCAGGAAAGCCCACACCCCCCAGGTCTGTGGGGCTACGCAAGCGGTTCCCAAAGAGCTTTAGAACAAGGCATAGTTTTCCCTGCTGGCTCTTTGGGCGGGGGACCCATCTCCAGCCGTATGGCCATTTTTGTGCCTGGCGCGGCGCCAAGTGGGAAAGGGTGGCTTTGAGGCTGAAGGCAGCAGGAAAGCCCGCAGCCCCCAGGTCTGTGGGGCTACGCAAGCGGTTCCCAAAGAGCTTTAGAACAAGGCATAGTTTTCCCTGCTGGCTCTTTGGGCGGGGGGACCCATCTCCAGTCGTATGGCTATTTTTATGCCTGGCGCGGTGCGTAGTGGGAAAGGGTGGTGTCGAGGCTGAAGGCAGCAGGAAAGCCCGCAGCCCCCAGGTCTGTGGGGCTACGCAAGCGGTTCCCAAAGAGCTTTAGAACAAGGCATAGTTTTCCCTGCTGGCTCTTTGGGCGGGTGACCCATCTCCAGCCGTATGGCCATTTTTGTGCCTGATGCGGCGCCAAGTGGGAAAGGGTGTTGTCGAGGCTGAAGGCAGCAGGAAAGCCCGCAGCCCCCAGGTCTGTGGGGCTACGCAAGCGGTTCCCAAAGAGCTTTAGAACAAGGCATAGTTTTCCCTGCTGGCTCCTTGGGCGGGGGACCCATCTCCAGCCATAGGCCATTTTTGTGCCTGGCGCGACGCCAAGTGGGAAAGGGTGTTGTCGAGGCTGAAGGCAGCAGGAAAGCCCGCAGCCCCCAGGTCTGTGGGGCCAAGCAAGCGGTTCCCAAAGAGCTTTAGAACAAGGCATAGTTTTCCCTGCTGGCTCTTTGGGCGGGGGACCCATCTCCAGCCATAGGCCATTTTTGTGCCTGGCGCGACGCCAAGTGGGAAAGGGTGGTTTTGAGGCTGAAGGCAGCAGCAAAGCCTGCAGCCCCCAGGTCTGTGGGGCTACGCAAGCGGTTCCCAAAGAGCTTTAGAACAAGGCATAGTTTTCCCTGCTGGCTCTTTGGGCGGGAGACCCATCTCCAGCCATAGGCCATTTTTGTGCCTGGCGCGACGCCAAGTGGGAAAGGGTGTTGTCGAGGCTGAAGGCAGCAGGAAAGCCCGCAGCCCCCAGGTCTGTGGGGCTACGCAAGCGGTTCCCAAAGAGCTTTAGAACAAGGCATAATTTTCCCTGCTGGCTCTCTGGGCGGGGGACCCATCTCCAGCCGTATGGCCATTTTTGTGCCTGGCGCGGCGCCAAGTGGGAAAGGGTGGCTTTGAGGCTGAAGGCAGCAGGAAAGCCTGCAGCCCCCAGGTCTGTGGGGCTACGCAAGCGGTTCCCAAAGAGCTTTAGAACAAGGCCTAGTTTTCCCTGCTGGCTCTTTGGGCGGGGGGACCCATCTCCAGCCGTATGGCCATTTTTGTGCGTGGCCAGGGGCCAAGTGGGAAAGGGTGGTGTCGAGGCTGAAGGCAGCAGGAAGGCCCACAGCCCCCAGGTCTGTGGGGCTATGCAAGCGGTTCCCAAAGAGCTTTAGAACAAGGCATACTTTTCCTTGCTGGGTCTTTGGGCATGGGACCCATCTCCAGCCATAGACCATTTTTGTGCCTACCGCGACGCCAAGTGGGAAAGGGTGGCTTTGAGGCTGAAGACAGCAGGAAAGCCCGCAGCCCCCAGGTCTGTGGGGCTACGCAAGCGGTTCCCAAAGAGCTTTAGAACAAGGCCTAGTTTTCCCTGCTGGCTCTTTGGGTGGGGGACCCATCTCAGCCGTATGGCCATTTTTGTGCCTGGCGCGGCGCAAGTGGGAAAGGGTGGCTTTGAGGCTGAAGGCAGCAGGAAAGCCTGCAGCCCCCAGGTTTGTGGGGCTACGCAAGCGGTTCCCAAAGAGCTTTAGAACAAGGCATAGTTTTCCCTGCTGGCTCTTTGGGCGGGGGACCCATCTCCAGCCATAGGCCATTTCTGTGCCTGATAGGGCGCCAAGTGGGAAAGGGTGGTTTTGAGGCTGAAGACAGCAGGAAAGCCTGCAGCCCCCAGGTCTGTGGGGCTATGCAAGCGGTTCCCAAAGAGCTTTAGAACAAGGCATAGTTTTCCCCTGCTGGCTCTTTGGGCGGGGGACCCATCTCCAGCCGTATGGCCATTTTTGTGCCTGGCGCGGCGCCAAGTGGGAAAGGGTGGTGTCGAGGCTGAAGGCAGCAGCAAAGCCCGCAGCCCCGAGGTCTGTGGGGCTACGCAAGCGGTTCCCAAAGAGCTTTAGAACAAGGCATAGTTTTCCTTGCTGGCTCTTTGGGCGGGGGACCCATCTCCAGCCATAGGCCATTTTTGTGCCTGGCGCGGCGCCAGGTTGGAAAGGGTGGTGTCGAGTCTGAAGGCAGCAGCAAAGCCTGCAGCCCCCAGGTCTGTGGGGCCAAGCAAGCGGTTCCCAAAGAGCTTTAGAACAAGCCATAGTTTTCCCTGCTGGCTCTTTGGGCGGGGGACCCATCTCCAGCCATAGGCCATTTTTGTGCCTGGCGCGGCGCCAAGTGGGAAAGGGTGGCTTTGAGGCTGAAGGCAGCAGCAAAGCCTGCAGCCCCCAGGTCTGTGGGGCTACGCAAGCGGTTCCCAAAGAGCTTTAGAACAAGGCATAGTTTTCCCAGCTGGCTCTTAGGCATGGGACCCATATCCAGCCATAGGCCATTTTTGTGCCTGATGCGGCACCAAGTGGGAAAGGGTGGCTTTGAGGCTGAAGGCAGCAGGAAAGCCCGCAGCCCCCAGGTCTGTGGGGCTACGCAAGCGGTTCCCAAAGAGCTTTAGAACAAGGCATAATTTTCCCTGCTGGCTCTCTGGGCGGGGGGACCCATCTCCAGCCGTATGGCCATTTTTGTGCCTGGCGCGGCGCCAAGTGGGAAAGGGTGCTGTCGAGGCTGAAGGCAGCAGGAAAGCCTGCAGCCCCCAGGTCTGTGGGGCTACGCAAGCGGTTCCCAAAGAGCTTTAGAACAAGGCATAGTTTTCCCTGCTGGCTCTTTGGGCGGGGGGACCCATCTCCAGCCATATGGCCATTTTTGTGCCTGGCGCAGCGCCAAGTGGGAAAGGGTGGCTTTGAGGCTGAAGGCAGCAGCAAAGCCTGCAGCCCCCAGGTCTGTGCGGCTACGCAAGCGGTTCCCAAAGAGCTTTAGAACAAGGCATAGTTTTCCCTGCTGGCTCTTTGGGCGGGGGACCCATCTCCAGTCGTATGGCTATTTTTATGCCTGGCGCGGTGCGTAGTGGGAAAGGGTGGTGTCGAGGCTGAAGGCAGCACGAAAGCCCGCAGCCCCCAGGTCTGTGGGGCTACGCAAGCGGTTCCCAAAGAGCTTTAGAACAAGGCATAGTTTTCCCTGCTGGCTCTTTGGGCGGGGGACCCATCTCCAGCCATAGGCCATTTTTGTGCCTGGCGCAGCGCCAAGTGGGAAAGGGTGGCTTTGAGGCTGAAGGCAGCAGGAAAGCCCGCAGCCCCCAGGTCTGTGGGGCTACGCAAGCGGTTCCCAAAGAGCTTTAGAACAAGGCATAGTTTTCCCTGCTGGCTCTTTGGGCGGGGGACCCATCTCCAGCCGTATGGCCATTTTTGTGCCTGGCGCGGCGCCAAGTGGGAAAGGGTGGCTTTGAGGCTGAAGGCAGCAGGAAAGCCTGCAGCCTCCATGTTTGTGGGGCTACGCAAGCGGTTCCCAAAGAGCTTTAGAACAAGGCATAGTTTTCCCTGCTGGCTCTTTGGGCGGGGGACCCATCTCCAGCCGTATGGCCATTTTTGTGCGTGGCCAGGGGCCAAGTGGGAAAGGGTGGTGTCGAGGCTGAAGGCAGCAGGAAGGCCCACAGCCCCCAGGTCTGTGGGGCTATGCAAGCGGTTCCCAAAGAGCTTTAGAACAAGGCATAGTTTTCCTTGCTGGATCTTTGGGCATGGGACCCATCTCCAGCCATAGACCATTTTTGTGCCTACCGCGGCGCCAAGTGGGGAAAGGGTGGCTTTGAGGCTGAAGACAGCAGGAAAGCCCGCAGCCCCCAGGTCTGTGGGGCTACGCAAGCGGTTCCCAAAGAGCTTTAGAACAAGGCCTAGTTTTCCCTGCTGGCTCTTTGGGCGGGGGACCCATCTCCAGCCGTATGGCCATTTTTGTGCCTGGCGCGGCGCCAAGTGGGAAAGGGTGGCTTTGAGGCTGAAGGCAGCAGCAAAGCCTGCAGCCCCCAGGTCTGTGGGGCTACGCAAGCGGTTCCCAAAGAGCTTTAGAACAAGGCATAGTTTTCCCTGCTGGCTCTTTGGGCGGGGGACCCATCTCCAGTCGTATGGCTATTTTTATGCCTGGCGCGGTGCGTAGTGGGAAAGGGTGGTTTTGAGGCTGAAGGCAGCAGGAAAGCCCGCAGCCCCCAGGTCTGTGGGGCTACGCAAGCGGTTCCCAAAGAGCTTTAGAACAAGGCATAATTTTCCCTGCTGGCTCTTTGGGCGGGGGACCCATCTCCAGCCGTATGGCCATTTTTGTGCCTGGCGCGGCGCCAAGTGGGAAAGGGTGGTGTCGAGGCTGAAGGCAGCAGGAAAGCCCACACCCCCCCAGGTCTGTGGGGCTACGCAAGCGGTTCCCAAAGAGCTTTAGAACAAGGCATAGTTTTCCCTGATGGCTCTTTGGGCGGGGTACCCATCTCCAGCCGTATGGCCATTTTTGTGCCATGGCGCGGCGCCAAGTGGGAAAGGGTGGCTTTGAGGCTGAAGGCAGCAGGAAAGCCCGCAGCCCCCAGGTCTGTGGGGCTACGCAAGCGGTTCCCAAAGAGCTTTAGAACAAGGCATAGTTTTCCCTGCTGGCTCTTTGGGCGGGGGACCCATCTCCAGCCATATGGCCATTTTTGTGCCTGGCGCAGCGCCAAGTGGGAAAGGCTTGCTTTGAGGCTGAAGGCAGCAGCAAAGCCTGCAGCCCCCAGGTCTGTGGGGCTACGCAAGCGGTTCCCAAAGAGCTTTAGAACAAGGCATAGTTTTCCCTGCTGGCTCTTTGGGCGGGAGACCCATCTCCAGCCATAGGCCATTTTTGTGCCTGGCGCGACGCCAAGTGGGAAAGGGTGTTGTCGAGGCTGAAGGCAGCAGGAAAGCCCGCAGCCCCCAGGTCTGTGGGGCCAAGCAAGCGGTTCCCAAAGAGCTTTAGAACAAGGCATAGTTTTCCCTGCTGGCTCTTTGGGCGGGAGACCCATCTCCAGCCATAGGCCATTTTTGTGCCTGGCCCGGCGCCAAGTGGGAAAGGGTGGTTTTGAGGCTGAAGGCAGCAGGAAAGCCCGCAGCCCCCAGGTCTGTGGGGCTACGCAAGTGGTTCCCAAAGAGCTTTAGAACAAGGCATAATTTTCCCTCCTGGCTCTTTGGGCGGGGGGACCCATCTCCAGCCGTATGGCCATTTTTGCGCCTGGCGCAGTGCCAAGTGGGAAAGGGTGGTGTCGAGGCTGAAGGCAGCAGGAAAGCCCACAGCCCCCAGGTCTGTGGGGCTACGCAAGCGGTTCCCAAAGAGCTTTAGAACAAGGCATAGTTTTCCCTGCTGGCTCTTTGGGCGAGGGACCCATCTCCAGCCGTATGGCCATTTTTGTGCCTGGCGCGGCGCCAAGTGGGAAAGGGTGGTGTCGAGGCTGAAGGCAGCAGCAAAGCCCGCAGCCCCCAGGTCTGTGGGGCTATGCAAGCGGTTCCCAAAGAGCTTTAGAACAAGGCATAGTTTTCCTTGCTGGCTCTTTGGGCATGGGACCCATCTCCAGCCATAGGCCATTTTTGTGCCTGGCGCGACGCCAGGTTGGAAAGGGTGGTGTCGAGTCTGAAGGCAGCAGCAAAGACTGCAGCCCCCAGGTCTGTGGGGCCAAGCAAGCGGTTCCCAAAGAGCTTTAGAACAAGGCATAGTTTTCCCTGCTGGCTCTTTGGGCGGGGGACCCATCTCCAGCCATAGGCCATTTTTGTGCCTGGCGCGACGCCAAGTGGGAAAGGGTGGCTTTGAGGCTGAAGCAGCAGGAAAGCCTGCAGCCCCCAGGTCTGTGGGGCTACGCAAGCGGTTCCCAAAGAGCTTTTAACAAGGCATAGTTTTCCCAGCTGGCTCTTAGGGCATGGGACCCATATCCAGCCATAGGCCATTTTTGTGCCTGATGCGGCACCAAGTGGGAAAGGGTGGCTTTGAGGCTGAAGGCAGCAGGAAAGCCCGCAGCCCCCAGGTCTGTGGGGCTACGCAAGCGGTTCCCAAAGAGCTTTAGAACAAGGCATAATTTTCCCTGATGGCTCTCTGGGCGGGGGACCCATCTCCAGCCGTATGGCCATTTTTGTGCCTGGCGCGGCGCCAAGTGGGAAAGGGTGCTGTCGAGGCTGAAGGCAGCAGGAGAGCCTGCAGCCCCCAGGTCTGTGCGGCTACGCAAGCGGTTCCCAAAGAGTTTTAGAACAAGGCATAGTATTCCCTGCTGGCTCTTTGGGCGGGGGACCCATCTCCAGCCGTATGGCCATTTGTGTGCGTGGCCAGGGGCCAAGTGGGAAAGCGTGGTGTCGAGGCTGAAGGCAGCAGGAAGGCCCACAGCCCCCAGGTCTGTGGGGCTATGCAAGCGGTTCCCAAAGAGCTTTAGAACAAGGCATAGTTTTCCTTGCTGGGTCTTTGGGCATGGGACCCATCTCCAGCCATAGACCATTTTTGTGCCTACCGCGGCGCCAAGTGGGAAAGGGTGGCTTTGAGGCTGAAGGCAGCAGGAAAGCCCACACCCCCCAGGTCTGTGGGGCTACGCAAGCGGTTCCCAAAGAGCTTTAGAACAAGGCATAGTTTTCCCTGCTGGCTCTTTGGGCGGGGGACCCATCTCCAGCCGTATGGCCATTTTTGTGCCTGGCGCGGCGCCAAGTGGGAAAGGGTGGCTTTGAGGCTGAAGGCAGCAGGAAAGCCCGCAGCCCCCAGGTCTGTGGGGCTACACAAGCGGTTCCCAAAGAGCTTTAGAACAAGGCATAGTTTTCCCTGCTGGCTCTTTGGGCGGGGGACCCATCTCCAGTCGTATGGCTATTTTTATGCCTGGCGCGGTGCGTAGTGGGAAAGGGTGGTTTTGAGGCTGAAGGCAGCAGGAAAGCCCACAGCCCCCAGGTCTGTGGGGCTACGCAAGCGGTTCCCAAAGAGCTTTAGAACAAGGCATAGTTTTCCCTGCTGGCTCTTTGGGCGGGTGACCCATCTCCAGCCGTATGGCCATTTTTGTGCCTGATGCGGCGCCAAGTGGGAAAGGGTGTTGTCGAGGCTGAAGGCAGCAGCAAAGCCTGCAGCCCCCAGGTCTGTGGGGCTACGCAAGCGGTTCCCAAAGAGCTTTAGAACAAGGCATAGTTTTCCCTGCTGGCTCCTTGGGCGGGGGACCCACCTCCAGCCATAGGCCATTTTTGTGCCTGGCGCGACGCCAAGTGGGAAAGGGTGTTGTCGAGGCTGAAGGCAGCAGGAAAGCCCGCAGCCCCCAGGTCTGTGGGGCCAAGCAAGCGGTTCCCAAAGAGCTTTAGAACAAGGCATAGTTTTCCCTGCTGGCTCTTTGGGCGGGGGACCCATCTCCAGCCATAGGCCATTTTTGTGCCTGGCGCGACGCCAAGTGGGAAAGGGTGGTTTTGAGGCTGAAGGCAGCAGGAAAGCCCGCAGCCCCCAGGTCTGTGGGGCTACGCAAGTGGTTCCCAAAGAGCTTTAGAACAAGGCATAATTTTCCCTCCTGGCTCTTTGGGCGGGGGACCCATCTCCAGCCGTATGGCCATTTTTGCGCCTGGCGCAGTGCCAAGTGGGAAAGGGTGGTGTCGAGGCTGAAGGCAGCAGGAAAGCCCACAGCCCCCAGGTCTGTGGGGCTACGCAAGCGGTTCCCAAAGAGCTTTAGAACAAGGCATAGTTTTCCCTGCTGGCTCTTTGGGCGGGGGACCCATCTCCAGCCGTATGGCCATTTTTGTGCCTGGCGCGGCGCCAAGTGGGAAAGGGTGGTGTCGAGGCTGAAGGCAGCAGCAAAGCCCGCAGCCCCCAGGTCTGTGGGGCTATGCAAGCGGTTCCCAAAGAGCTTTAGAACAAGGCATAGTTTTCCCTGCTGGCTCTTAGGGCATGGGACCCATATCCAGCCATAGGCCATTTTTGTGCCTGATGCGGCACCAAGTGGGAAAGGGTGGCTTTGAGGCTGAAGGCAGCAGGAAAGCCCGCAGCCCCCAGGTCTGTGGGGCTACGCAAGCGGTTCCCAAAGAGCTTTAGAACAAGGCATAATTTTCCCTGATGGCTCTCTGGGCGGGGGACCCATCTCCAGCCGTATGGCCATTTTTGTGCCTGGCGCGGCGCCAAGTGGGAAAGGGTGCTGTCGAGGCTGAAGGCAGCAGGAGAGCCTGCAGCCCCCAGGTCTGTGCGGCTACGCAAGCGGTTCCCAAAGAGTTTTAGAACAAGGCATAGTTTTCCCTGCTGGCTCTTTGGGCGGGGGACCCATCTCCAGCCGTATGGCCATTTTTGTGCGTGGCCAGGGGCCAAGTGGGAAAGCGTGGTGTCGAGGCTGAAGGCAGCAGGAAGGCCCACAGCCCCCAGGTCTGTGGGGCTATGCAAGCGGTTCCCAAAGAGCTTTAGAACAAGGCATAGTTTTCCTTGCTGGGTCTTTGGGCATGGGACCCATCTCCAGCCATAGACCATTTTTGTGCCTACCGCGGCGCCAAGTGGGAAAGGGTGGCTTTGAGGCTGAAGGCAGCAGGAAAGCCCACACCCCCCAGGTCTGTGGGGCTACGCAAGCGGTTCCCAAAGAGCTTTAGAACAAGGCATAGTTTTCCCTGCTGGCTCTTTGGGCGGGGGACCCATCTCCAGCCATAGGCCATTTTTGTGCCTGGCGCAGCGCCAAGTGGGAAAGGGTGGCTTTGAGGCTGAAGGCAGCAGGAAAGCCCGCAGCCCCCAGGTCTGTGGGGCTACGCAAGCGGTTCCCAAAGAGCTTTAGAACAAGGCATAGTTTTCCCTGCTGGCTCTTTGGGCGGGGGACCCATCTCCAGCCGTATGGCCATTTTTGTGCCTGGCGCGGCGCCAAGTGGGAAAGGGTGGCTTTGAGGCTGAAGGCAGCAGGAAAGCCTGCAGCCCCCATGTTTGTGGGGCTACGCAAGCGGTTCCCAAAGAGCTTTAGAACAAGGCATAGTTTTCCCTGCTGGCTCTTTGGGCGGGGGACCCATCTCCAGCCGTATGGCCATTTTTGTGCGTGGCCAGGGGCCAAGTTGGAAAGGGTGGTGTCGAGGCTGAAGGCAGCAGGAAGGCCCACAGCCCCCAGGTCTGTGGGGCTATGCAAGCGGTTCCCAAAGAGCTTTAGAACAAGGCATAGTTTTCCTTGCTGGATCTTTGGGCATGGGACCCATCTCCAGCCATAGACCATTTTTGTGCCTACCGCGGCGCCAAGTGGGAAAGGGTGGCTTTGAGGCTGAAGACAGCAGGAAAGCCCGCAGCCCCCAGGTCTGTGGGGCTACGCAAGCGGTTCCCAAAGAGCTTTAGAACAAGGCCTAGTTTTCCCTGCTGGCTCTTTGGGCGGGGGACCCATCTCCAGCCGTATGGCCATTTTTGTGCCTGGCGCGGCGCCAAGTGGGAAAGGGTGGCTTTGAGGCTGAAGGCAGCAGCAAAGCCTGCAGCCCCCAGGTCTGTGGGGCTACGCAAGCGGTTCCCAAAGAGCTTTAAAACAAGGCATAGTTTTCCCTGCTGGCTCTTTGGGCGGGGGACCCATCTCCAGTCGTATGGCTATTTTTATGCCTGGCGCGGTGCGTAGTGGGAAAGGGTGGTTTTGAGGCTGAAGGCAGCAGGAAAGCCCGCAGCCCCCAGGTCTGTGGGGCTACGCAAGCGGTTCCCAAAGAGCTTTAGAACAAGGCATAATTTTCCCTGCTGGCTCTTTGGGCGGGGGACCCATCTCCAGCCGTATGGCCATTTTTGTGCCTGGCGCGGCGCCAAGTGGGAAAGGGTGGTGTCGAGGCTGAAGGCAGCAGGAAAGCCCACACCCCCCAGGTCTGTGGGGCTACGCAAGCGGTTCCCAAAGAGCTTTAGAACAAGGCATAGTTTTCCCTGCTGGCTCTTTGGGCGGGGGACCCATCTCCAGCCATATGGCCATTTTTGTGCCTGGCGCAGCGCCAAGTGGGAAAGGGTTGCTTTGAGGCTGAAGGCAGCAGCAAAGCCTGCAGCCCCCAGGTCTGTGGGCTACGCAAGCGGTTCCCAAAGAGCTTTAGAACAAGGCATAGTTTTCCCTGCTGGCTCTTTGGGCGGGAGACCCATCTCCAGCCATAGGCCATTTTTGTGCCTGGCGCGACGCCAAGTGGGAAAGGGTGTTGTCGAGGCTGAAGGCAGCAGGAAAGCCCGCAGCCCCCAGGTCTGTGGGGCCAAGCAAGCGGTTCCCAAAGAGCTTTAGAACAAGGCATAGTTTTCCCTGCTGGCTCTTTGGGCGGGAGACCCATCTCCAGCCATAGGCCATTTTTGTGCCTGGCGCGACGCCAAGTGGGAAAGGGTGGTTTTGAGGCTGAAGGCAGCAGGAAAGCCCGCAGCCCCCAGGTCTGTGGGGCTACGCAAGTGGTTCCCAAAGAGCTTTAGAACAAGGCATAATTTTCCCTCCTGGCTCTTTGGGCGGGGGACCCATCTCCAGCCTTATGGCCATTTTTGCGCCTGGCGCAGTGCCAAGTGGGAAAGGGTGGTGTCGAGGCTGAAGGCAGCAGGAAAGCCCACAGCCCCCAGGTCTGTGGGGCTACGCAAGCGGTTCCCAAAGAGCTTTAGAACAAGGCATAGTTTTCCCTGCTGGCTCTTTGGGCGAGGGACCCATCTCCAGCCGTATGGCCATTTTTGTGCCTGGCGCGGCGCCAAGTGGGAAAGGGTGGTGTCGAGGCTGAAGGCAGCAGCAAAGCCCGCAGCCCCCAGGTCTGTGGGGCTATGCAAGCGGTTCCCAAAGAGCTTTAGAACAAGGCATAGTTTTCCTTGCTGGCTCTTTGGGCATGGGACCCATCTCCAGCCATAGGCCATTTTTGTGCCTGGCGCGACGCCAGGTTGGAAAGGGTGGTGTCGAGTCTGAAGGCAGCAGCAAAGACTGCAGCCCCCAGGTCTGTGGGGCCAAGCAAGCGGTTCCCAAAGAGCTTTAGAACAAGGCATAGTTTTCCCTGCTGGCTCTTTGGGCGGGGGACCCATCTCCAGCCATAGGCCATTTTTGTGCCTGGCGCGACGCCAAGTGGGAAAGGGTGGCTTTGAGGCTGAAGCAGCAGCAAAGCCTGCAGCCCCCAGGTCTGTGGGGCTACGCAAGCGGTTCCCAAAGAGCTTTTAACAAGGCATAGTTTTCCCAGCTGGCTCTTAGGGCATGGGACCCATATCCAGCCATAGGCCATTTTTGTGCCTGATGCGGCACCAAGTGGGAAAGGGTGGCTTTGAGGCTGAAGGCAGCAGGAAAGCCCGCAGCCCCGAGGTCTGTGGGGCTACGCAAGCGGTTCCCAAAGAGCTTTAGAACAAGGCATAATTTTCCCTGATGGCTCTCTGGGCGGGGGACCCATCTCCAGCCGTATGGCCATTTTTGTGCCTGGCGCGGCGCCAAGTGGGAAAGGGTGCTGTCGAGGCTGAAGGCAGCAGGAGAGCCTGCAGCCCCCAGGTCTGTGCGGCTACGCAAGCGGTTCCCAAAGAGTTTTAGAACAAGGCATAGTTTTCCCTGCTGGCTCTTTGGGCGGGGGACCCATCTCCAGCCGTATGGCCATTTGTGTGCGTGGCCAGGGGCCAAGTGGGAAAGCGTGGTGTCGAGGCTGAAGGCAGCAGGAAGGCCCACAGCCCCCAGGTCTGTGGGGCTATGCAAGCGGTTCCCAAAGAGCTTTAGAACAAGGCATAGTTTTCCTTGCTGGGTCTTTGGGCATGGGACCCATCTCCAGCCATAGACCATTTTTGTGCCTACCGCGGCGCCAAGTGGGAAAGGGTGGCTTTGAGGCTGAAGGCAGCAGGAAAGCCCACACCCCCCAGGTCTGTGGGGCTACGCAAGCGGTTCCCAAAGAGCTTTAGAACAAGGCATAGTTTTCCCTGCTGGCTCTTTGGGCGGGGGACCCATCTCCAGCCGTATGGCCATTTTTGTGCCTGGCGCGGCGCCAAGTGGGAAAGGGTGGCTTTGAGGCTGAAGGCAGCAGGAAAGCCCGCAGCCCCCAGGTCTGTGGGGCTACGCAAGCGGTTCCCAAAGAGCTTTAGAACAAGGCATAGTTTTCCCTGCTGGCTCTTTGGGCGGGGGACCCATCTCCAGTCGTATGGCTATTTTTATGCCTGGCGCGGTGCGTAGTGGGAAAGGGTGGTGTCGAGGCTGAAGGCAGCAGGAAAGCCCGCAGCCCCCAGGTCTGTGGGGCTACGCAAGCGGTTCCCAAAGAGCTTTAGAACAAGGCATAGTTTTCCCTGCTGGCTCTTTGGGCGGGGGACCCATCTCCAGCCGTATGGCCATTTTTGTGCCTGATGCGGCGCCAAGTGGGAAAGGGTGGTGTCGAGGCTGAAGGCAGCAGCAAAGCCTGCAGCCCCCAGGTCTGTGGGGCTACGCAAGCGGTTCCCAAAGAGCTTTAGAACAAGGCATAGTTTTCCCTGCTGGCTCCTTGGGCGGGGGACCCACCTCCAGCCATAGGCCATTTTTGTGCCTGGCGCGACGCCAAGTGGGAAAGGGTGTTGTCGAGGCTGAAGGCAGCAGGAAAGCCCGCAGCCCCCAGGTCTGTGGGGCCAAGCAAGCGGTTCCCAAAGAGCTTTAGAACAAGGCATAGTTTTCCCAGCTGGCTCTTTGGGCGGGGGACCCATCTCCAGCCATAGGCCATTTTTGTGCCTGGCGCGACGCCAAGTGGGAAAGGGTGGTTTTGAGGCTGAAGGCAGCAGGAAAGCCCGCAGCCCCCAGGTCTGTGGGGCTACGCAAGTGGTTCCCAAAGAGCTTTAGAACAAGGCATAATTTTCCCTCCTGGCTCTTTGGGCGGGGGACCCATCTCCAGCCGTATGGCCATTTTTGCGCCTGGCGCAGTGCCAAGTGGGAAAGGGTGGTGTCGAGGCTGAAGGCAGCAGGAAAGCCCACAGCCCCCAGGTCTGTGGGGCTACGCAAGCGGTTCCCAAAGAGCTTTAGAACAAGGCATAGTTTTCCCTGCTGGCTCTTTGGGCGGGGGACCCATCTCCAGCCGTATGGCCATTTTTGTGCCTGGCGCGGCGCCAAGTGGGAAAGGGTGGTGTCGAGGCTGAAGGCAGCAGCAAAGCCCGCAGCCCCCAGGTCTGTGGGGCTATGCAAGCGGTTCCCAAAGAGCTTTAGAACAAGGCATAGTTTTCCTTGCTGGCTCTTTGGGCATGGGACCCATCTCCAGCCATAGGCCATTTTTGTGCCTGGCGCGACGCCAGGTTGGAAGGGTGGTGTCGAGTCTGAAGGCAGCAGCAAAGACTGCAGCCCCCAGGTCTGTGGGGCCAAGCAAGCGGTTCCCAAAGAGCTTTAGAACAAGGCATAGTTTTCCCTGCTGGCTCTTTGGGCGGGGGACCCATCTCCAGCCATAGGCCATTTTTGTGCCTGGCGCGACGCCAAGTGGGAAAGGGTGGCTTTGAGGCTGAAGCAGCAGCAAAGCCTGCAGCCCCCAGGTCTGTGGGGCTACGCAAGCGGTTCCCAAAGAGCTTTAGAACAAGGCATAGTTTTCCCAGCTGGCTCTTAGGGCATGGGACCCATATCCAGCCATAGGCCATTTTTGTGCCTGATGCGGCACCAAGTGGGAAAGGGTGGCTTTGAGGCTGAAGGCAGCAGGAAAGCCCGCAGCCCCCAGGTCTGTGGGGCTACGCAAGCGGTTCCCAAAGAGCTTTAGAACAAGGCATAATTTTCCCTGATGGCTCTCTGGGCGGGGGACCCATCTCCAGCCGTATGGCCATTTTTGTGCCTGGCGCGGCGCCAAGTGGGAAAGGGTGCTGTCGAGGCTGAAGGCAGCAGGAGAGCCTGCAGCCCCCAGGTCTGTGCGGCTACGCAAGCGGTTCCCAAAGAGTTTTAGAACAAGGCATAGTTTTCCCTGCTGGCTCTTTGGGCGGGGGACCCATCTCCAGCCGTATGGCCATTTTTGTGCGTGGCCAGGGGCCAAGTGGGAAAGCGTGGTGTCGAGGCTGAAGGCAGCAGGAAGGCCCACAGCCCCCAGGTCTGTGGGGCTATGCAAGCGGTTCCCAAAGAGCTTTAGAACAAGGCATAGTTTTCCTTGCTGGGTCTTTGGGCATGGGACCCCATCTCCAGCCATAGACCGTTTTTGTGCCTACCGCGGCGCCAAGTGGGAAAGGGTGGCTTTGAGGCTGAAGGCAGCAGGAAAGCCTGCAGCCCCCAGGTCTGTGGGGCTACGCAAGCGGTTCCCAAAGAGCTTTAGAACAAGGCATAGTTTTCCCTGCTGGCTCTTTGGGCGGGGGACACATCTCCAGCCGTATGGCCATTTTTGTGCCTGGCGCGGCGCCAAGTGGGAAAGGGTGGCTTTGAGGCTGAAGGCAGCAGGAAAGCCCGCAGCCCCCAGGTCTGTGGGGCTACGCAAGCGGTTCCCAAAGAGCTTTAGAACAAGGCATAGTTTTCCCTGCTGGCTCTTTGGGCGGGGGACCCATCTCCAGTCGTATGGCTATTTTTATGCCTGGCGCGGTGCGTAGTGGGAAAGGGTGGTGTCGAGGCTGAAGGCAGCAGGAAAGCCCGCAGCCCCCAGGTCTGTGGGGCTACGCAAGCGGTTCCCAAAGAGCTTTAGAACAAGGCATAGTTTTCCCTGCTGGCTCTTTGGGCGGGTGACCCATCTCCAGCCGTATGGCCATTTTTGTGCCTGATGCGGCGCCAAGTGGGAAAGGGTGTTGTCGAGGCTGAAGGCAGCAGGAAAGCCCGCAGCCCCCAGGTCTGTGGGGCTACGCAAGCGGTTCCCAAAGAGCTTTAGAACAAGGCATAGTTTTCCCTGCTGGCTCTTTGGGCGGGAGACCCATCTCCAGCCATAGGCCATTTTTGTGCCTGGCGCGACGCCAAGTGGGAAAGGGTTGGTTGAGGCTGAAGGCAGCAGGAAAGACTGCAGCCCCCAGGTCTGTGGGGCTACGCAAGCGGTTCCCAAAGAGCTTTAGAACAAGGCATAGTTTTCCCTGCTGGCTCTTTGGGCGGGGGACCCATCTCCAGTCGTATGGCTATTTTTATGCCTGGCGCGGTGCGTAGTGGGAAAGGGTGGTTTTGAGGCTGAAGGCAGCAGCAAAGCCTGCAGCCCCCAGGTCTGTGGGGCTACGCAAGCGGTTCCCAAAGAGCTTTAGAACAAGGCATAGTTTTCCCTGCTGGCTCTTTGGGCGGGGGACCCATCTCCAGCCGTATGGCCATTTTTGTGCCTGATGCGGCGCCAAGTGGGAAAGGGTGGCTTTGAGGCTGAAGACAGCAGGAAAGCCCGCAGCCCCCAGGTCTGTGGGGCTACGCAAGCGGTTCCCAAAGAGCTTTAGAACAAGGCATAGTTTTCCCTGCTGGCTCCTTGGGCGGGGGACCCATCTCCAGCCATAGGCCATTTTTGTGCCTGGCGCGACGCCAAGTGGGAAAGGGTGTTGTCGAGGCTGAAGGCAGCAGGAAAGCCCGCAGCCCCCAGGTCTGTGGGGCTACGCAAGCGGTTCCCAAAGAGCTTTAGAACAAGGCATAATTTTCCCTGCTGGCTCTTTGGGCGGGAGACCCATCTCCAGCCATATGGCCATTTTTGTGCCTGGCGCAGCGCCAAGTGGGAAAGGGTTGCTTTGAGGCTGAAGGCAGCAGGAAAGCCTGCAGCCCCCAGGTCTGTGGGGCCAAGCAAGCGGTTCCCAAAGAGCTTTAGAACAAGGCATAGTTTTCCCTGCTGACTCTTTGGGCGGGGGACCCATCTCCAGTCGTATCGCTATTTTTATGCCTGGCGCGGTGCGTAGTGGGAAAAGGTGGTTTTGAGGCCGAAGGCAGCAGGAAAGCCCACAGCCCCCAGGTCTGTGGGGCTACGCAAGCGGTTCCCAAAGAGCTTTAGAACAAGGCATAATTTTCCCTGCTGGCTCTTTGGGCGGGGGACCCATCTCCAGCCGTATGGCCATTTTTGTGCCTGGCGCGGCGCCAAGTGGGAAAGGGTGGTGTCGAGGCTGAAGGCAGCAGGAAAGCCCGCAGCCCCCAGGTCTGTGGGGCTACGCAAGCGGTTCCCAAAGAGCTTTAGAACAAGGCATAGTTTTCCCTGATGGCTCTTTGGGCATGGGACCCATCTCCAGCCATAGGCCATTTTTGTGCCTGGCGCGACGCCAAGTGGGAAAGGGTGGCTTTGAGGCTGAAGGCAGCAGGAAAGCCTGCAGCCCCCAGGTCTGTGGGGCTACGCAAGCGGTTCCCAAAGAGCTTTAGAACAAGGCATAGTTTTCCCTGCTGGCTCTTTGGGCGGGGGACCCATCTCCAGCCGTATGGCCATTTTTTGAGCCTGGCGCGGCGCCAAGTGGGAAAGGGTGGTGTCGAGGCTGAAGGCAGCAGGAAAGCCCGCAGCCCCCAGGTCTGTGGGGCTACGCAAGCGGTTCCCAAAGAGCTTTAGAACAAGGCATAGTTTTCCCTGCTGGCTCCTTGGGCAGGGGACCATCTCCAGCCATATGGCCATTTTTGTGCCTGGCGCGGCGCCAAGTGGGAAAGGGTGGCTTTGAGGCTGAAGGCAGCAGGAAAGCCCACACCCCCCAGGTCTGTGGGGCCAAGCAAGCGGTTCCCAAAGAGCTTTAGAACAAGGCATAGTTTTCCCTGCTGGCTCTTTGGGGCGGGGGACCCATCTCCAGCCGTATGGCCATTTTTGGGCCTAGCGCGGTGCGTAGTGTGAAAGGGTGGCTTTGAGGCTGAAGGCAGCAGGAAAGCCCGCAGCCCCCAGGTCTGTGGGGCTATGCAAGCGGTTCCCAAAGAGCTTTAGAACAAGGCATAGTTTTCCCTGCTGGCTCTTTGGGCGGGGGACCCATCTCCAGCCATAGGCCATTTTGTGCCTAGCGCGGCGCCAAGTGGGAAAGGGTGGCTTTGAGGCTGAAGGCAGCAGGAAAGCCTGCAGCCCCCAGGTTTGTGGGGCTACGCAAGCGGTTCCCAAAGAGCTTTAGAACAAGGCATAGTTTTCCCAGCTGGCTCTTAGGGCATGCTACCCCTCTTCAGCCGTATGGCCATTTTTGTGCCTGGCGCGGCGCCAGGTGGGAAAGGGTGGTGTCGAGTCTGAAGGCAGCAGGAAAGCCTGCAGCCCCCAGGTCTGTGGGGCCAAGCAAGCGGTTCCCAAAGAGCTTTAGAACAAGGCATAGTTTTCCCTGCTGGCTCTTTGGGCATGGGACCCCATCTCCAGCCATAGGCCATTTTTGTGCCTGGCGCGACGCCAAGTGGGAAAGGGTGCTTTGAGGCTGAAGGCAGCAGCAAAGCCTGCAGCCCCCAGGTCTGTGGGGCCAAGCAAGCGGTTCCCAAAGAGCTTTAGAACAAGGCATAGTTTTCCCAGCTGGCTCTTAGGGCATGGGACCCATATCCAGCCATAGGCCTTTTTTGTGCCTGATGCGGCGCCAAGTGGGAAAGGGTGGCTTTGAGGCTGAAGGCAGCAGGAAAGCCCGCAGCCCCCAGGTCTGTGGGGCTACGCAAGCGGTTCCCAAAGAGCTTTAGAACAAGGCATAATTTTCCCTGCTGGCTCTCTGGGCGGGGGACCCATCTCCAGCCGTATGGCCATTTTTGTGCCTGGCGCGGCGCCAAGTGGGAAAGGGTGCTGTCGAGGCTGAAGGCAGCAGGAAAGCCTGCAGCCCCCAGGTCTGTGGGGCTACGCAAGCGGTTCCCAAAGAGCTTTAGAACAAGGCATAGATTTCCCTGCTGGCTCTTTGGGCGGGGGACCCATCTCCAGCCGTATGGCCATTTTTGTGCGTGGCCAGGGGCCAAGTGGGAAAGGGTGGTGTCGAGGCTGAAGGCAGCAGGAAAGCCCGCAGCCCCCAGGTCTGTGGGGCTACGCAAGCGGTTCCCAAAGAGCTTTAGAACAAGGCATAGTTTTCCCTGATGGCTCTTTGGGCATGGGACCCATCTCCAGCCATAGGCCATTTTTGTGCCTGATGCGGCGCCAAGTGGGAAAGGGTGGTTTTGAGGCTGAAGGCAGCAGGAAAGCCTGCAGCCCCCAGGTCTGTGGGGCTACGCAAGCGGTTCCCAAAGAGCTTTAGAACAAGGCATAGTTTTCCCTGCTGGCTCTTTGGGCGGGGGACCCATCTCCAGCCGTATGGCCATTTTTATGCCTGGCCCGGCGCCAAGTGGGAAAGGGTGGCTTTGAGGCTGAAGGCAGCAGGAAAGCCCACACCCCCCAGGTCTGTGGGGCTACGCAAGCGGTTCCCAAAGAGCTTTAGAACAAGGCATAGTTTTCCCCTGCTGGCTCTTTGGGCGGGGGACCCATCTCCAGCCGTATGGCCATTTTTGTGCCTGGCGCGGCGCCAAGTGGGAAAGGGTGGCTTTGAGGCTGAAGGCAGCAGGAAAGCCCGCAGCCCCCAGGTTTGTGGGGCTACGCAAGCGGTTCCCAAAGAGCTTTAGAACAAGGCATAATTTTCCCTGCTGGCTCTTTGGGCGGGGGACCCATCTCCAGCCGTATGGCCATTTTTGTGCCTGGCGCGGCGTCAAGTGGGAAAGGGTGCTGTCGAGGCTGAAGGCAGCAGGAAAGCCTGCAGCCCCCAGGTCTGTGGGGCTACGCAAGCGGTTCCCAAAGAGCTTTAGAACAAGGCATAGTTTTCCCTGCTGGCTCTTTGGGCGGGGGACCCATCTCCAGCCGTCTATCTATTTTTGTGCCTGGCGCGGTGCGTAGTGGCAAAGGGTCGTTTTGAGGCTGAAGGCAGCAGGAAAGCCCGCAGCCCCCAGGTCTGTGGGGCTACGCAAGCGGTTCCCAAAGAGCTTTAGAACAAGGCATAGTTTTCCCTGCTGGCTCTTTGGGCGGGGGACCCATCTCCAGCCGTATGGCCATTTTTGTGCCTGGCGCGGCGCCAAGTGGGAAAGGGTGGCTTTGAGGCTGAAGGCAGCAGGAAAGCCTCCAGCCCCCAGGTCTGTGGGGATACGCAAGTGGTTCCCAAAGAGCTTTAGAACAAGGCATAGTTTTCCCTGCTGGCTCTTTGGGCGGGGGACCCATCTCCAGCCATAGGCCATTTTTGTGCCTGGCGCGGCGTCAAGTGGGAAAGGGTGGCTTTGAGGCTGAAGACAGCAGGAAAGCCTGCAGCCCCCAGGTCTGTGGGGCTATGCAAGCGGTTCCCAAAGAGCTTTAGAACAAGGCATAGTTTTCCCTGCTGGCTCTTTGGGCGGGGGACCCATCTCCAGCCGTATGGCCATTTTTGTGCCTGGCGCAGCGCCAAGTGGGAAAGGGTGGCTTTGAGGCTGAAGGCAGCAGGAAAGCCTGCAGCCCCCAGGTTTGTGGGGCTACGCAAGCGGTTCCCAAAGAGCTTTAGAACAAGGCATAGTTTTCCCTGCTGGCTCTTTGGGCGGGGGACCCATCTCCAGCCGTATGGCCATTTTTGTGCCTGGCGCGGCGCCAAGTGGGAAAGGGTGGCTTTGAGGCTGAAGGCAGCAGGAAAGCCTGCAGACCCCAGGTTTGTGGGGCTATGCAAGCGGTTCCCAAAGAGCTTTAGAACAAGGCATAGTTTTCCCTGCTGGCTCTTTGGGCGGGGGACCCATCTATAGCCATAGGCCATTTCTGTGCCTGATAGGGCGCCAAGTGGGAAAGGGTGGCTTTGAGGCTGAAGACAGCAGGAAAGCCTGCAGCCCCCAGGTCTGTCGGGCTATGCAAGCAGTTCCCAAAGAGCTTTAGAACAAGGCATAGTTTTCCCTGCTGGCTCTTTGGGCAGTGGACCCATCTCCAGCCGTATGGCCATTTTTGTGCCTGGCGCGGCGCCAAGTGGGAAAGGGTGGTGTCGAGGCTGAAGGCAGCAGCAAAGCCCGCAGCCCCCAGGTCTGTGGGGCTATGCAAGCGGTTCCCAAAGAGCTTTAGAACAAGGCATAGTTTTCCCTGCTGGCTCTTTGGGCATGGGACCCATCTCCAGCCATAGGCCATATTTGTGCCTGGCGCGACGCCAAGTGGGAAAGGGTGGCTTTGAGGCTGAAGGCAGCAGCAAAGCCTGCAGCCCCCAGGTCTGTGGGGCTACGCAAGCGGTTCCCAAAGAGCTTTAGAACAAGGCATAGTTTTCCCAGCTGGCTCTTAGGGCATGGGACCCATATCCAGCCATAGGCCATTTTTGTGCCTGATGCGGCACCAAGTGGGAAAGGGTGGCTTTGAGGCTGAAGGCAGCAGGAAAGCCCGCAGCCCCCAGGTCTGTGCGGCTACGCAAGCGGTTCCCAAAGAGCTTTAGAACAAGGCATAATTTTCCCTGCTGGCTCTCTGGGCGGGGGACCCATCTCCAGCCGTATGGCCATTTTTGTGCCTGGCGCGGCGTCAAGTGGGAAAGGGTGCTGTCGAGGCTGAAGGCAGCAGGAAAGCCTGCAGCCCCCAGGTCTGTGGGTCTACGCAAGCGGTTCCCAAAGAGCTTTAGAACAAGGCATAGTTTTCCCTGCTGGCTCTTTGGGCGGGGGACCCATCTCCAGCCGTATAGCCATTTTTGTGCGTGGCCAGGGGCCAAGTGGGAAAGGGTGGTGTCGAGGCTGAAGGCAGCAGGAAAGCCTGCAGCCCCCAGGTCTGTGGGGCTATGCAAGCGGTTCCCAAAGAGCTTTAGAACAAGGCATATTTTTCCCTGCTGGCTCTTTTGGCATGGGACACATCTCCAGCCGTATGGCCATTTTTGTGCCTGGCCCGGCGCCAAGTGGGAAAGGGTGGCTTTGAGGCTGAAGGCAGCAGGAAAGCCTGCAGCCCCCAGGTCTGTGGGGCTACGCAAGCGGTTCCCAAAGAGCTTTAGAACAAGGCATAGTGTTCCCTGCTGGCTCTTTGGGCGGGGGACCCATCTCCAGCCGTATGGCCATTTTTGGGCCTGGCGGGGCGCCAAGTGGGGAAGGGTGGTTTTGAGGCTGAAGGCAGCAGCAAAGCCTGCAGCCCCCAGGTCTGTGGGGCCAAGCAAGCGGTTCCCAAAGAGCTTTAGAACAAGGCATAGTTTTCCCTGCTGGCTCTTTGGGCATGGGACCCATCTCCAGCCATATGGCCATATTTATGCCTGGCGAAGCGCCAAGTGGGAAAGGGTGGCTTTGAGGCTGAAGGCAGCAGGAAAGCCCGCAGCCCCCAGGTCTGTGGGGCTACGGAAGCGGTTCCCAAAGAGCTTTAGAACAAGGCATAGTTTTCCCTGCTGGCTCTTTGGGCGGGAGACCCATCTCCAGCCATAGGCCATTTTTGTGCCTGGCGCGACGCCAAGTGGGAAAGGGTGTTGTCGAGGCTGAAGGCAGCAGGAAAGCCTGCAGCCCCCAGGTCTGTGCGGCTACGCAAGCGGTTCCCAAAGAGCTTTAGAACAAGGCATAATTTTCCCTGCTGGCTCCTCGGGCGGGGGACCCATCTCCAGTCATATGGCTATTTTTATGCCTGGCGCGGTGCGTAGTTGGAAAGGGTGTATTTGAGGCTGAAGGCAGCAGGAAAGCCCGCAGCCCCCAGGTCTGTGGGGCTACGCAAGCGGTTCCCAAAGAGCTTTAGAACAAGGCATAGTTTTTCCTGCTGGCTCTTTGGGCGGGGGACCCATCTCCAGCCGTATGGCCATTTTTGAGCCTTTCGCGGCGCCAAGTGGGAAAGGGTGTTGTCGAGGCTGAAGGCAGCAGGAAAGCCCGCAGCCCCCAGGTCTGTGCGGCTACGCAAGCGGTTCCCAAAGAGCTTTAGAACAAGGCATAGTTTTCCCTGCTGGCTCTTTGGGCGGGGGACCCATCTGCAGCCATAGGCCATTTTTGTGCCTGGCACGACGCCAAGTGGGAAAGGGTGGTGTCGAGGCTGAACGCAGCAGGAAAGCCCGCAGCCCCCAGGTCTGTGGGGCTACGCAAGCGGTTCCCAAAGAGCTTTAGAACAAGGCATAGTTTTCCCTGCTGGCTCTTTGGGCGGGGGACCCATCTCCAGCCGTATGGCCATTTTTGTGCCTGGCGCGGTGCGTAGTGGGAAAGGGTGGTTTTGAGGCTGAAGGCAGCAGGAAAGCCCGCAGCCCCCAGGTCTGTGGGGCTACGCAAGCGGTTCCCAAAGAGCTTTAGAACAAGGCATAGTTTTCCCTGCTGGCTCTTTTGGCAGGGGACCCATCTCCAGCCATAGGCCATTTTTGTGCCTGGCGCGGCGCCAAGTGGGAAAGGGTGGCTTTGAGGCTGAAGGCAGCAGCAAAGCCTGCAGCCCCCAGGTCTCTGGGGCTACGCAAGCGGTTCCCAAAGAGCTTTAGAACAAGGCATAGTTTTCCCTGCTGGCTCTTTGGGCGGGGGACCCATCTCCAGCCGTATGGCCATTTTTGTGCCTGATGCGGCGCCAAATGGGAAAGGGTAGTGTCGAGTCTGAAGGCAGCAGCAAAGCCTGCAGCCCCCAGGTCTGTGGGGCCACGCAAGCGGTTCCCAAAGAGCTTTAGAACAAGGCATAGTTTTCCCTGCTGGCTCTTTGGGCGGGGGACCCATCTCCAGCCATAGGCCATTTTTGTGCCTGGCGCGGCGCCAAGTGGGAAAGGGTGGCTTTGAGGCTGAAGGCAGCAGCAAAGCCTGCAGCCCCCAAGTCTGTGCGGCTACGCAAGCGGTTCCCAAAGAGCTTTAGAACAAGGCATAATTTTCCCTGCTGGCTCCTCGGGCGGGGGACCCATCTCCAGCCGTATGGCCATTTTTGTGCGTGGCCAGGGGCCAAGTGGGAAAGGGTGGTGTCGAGGCTGAAGGCAGAAGGAAGGCCCACAGCCCCCAGGTCTGTGGGGCTATGCAAGCGGTTCCCAAAGAGCTTTAGAACAAGGCATAGTTTTCCTTGCTGGGTCTTTGGGCATGGGACCCATCTCCAGCCATAGACCATTTTTGTGCCTACCGCGGCGCCAAGTGGGAAAGGGTGGCTTTGAGGCTGAAGACAGCAGGAAAGCCCGCAGCCCCCAGGTCTGTGGGGCTACGCAAGCGGTTCCCAAAGAGCTTTAGAACAAGGCCTAGTTTTCCCTGCTGGCTCTTTGGGCGGGGGACCCATCTCCAGCCGTATGGCCATTTTTGTGCCTGGCGCGGCGCAAGTGGGAAAGGGTGGCTTTGAGGCTGAAGGCAGCAGGAAAGCCTGCAGCCCCCAGGTTTGTGGGGCTACGCAAGCGGTTCCCAAAGAGCTTTAGAACAAGGCCTAGTTTTCCCTGCTGGCTCTTTGGGCGGGGGACCCATCTCCAGCCATAGGCCATTTCTGTGCCTGATAGGGCGCCAAGTGGGAAAGGGTGGTTTTGAGGCTGAAGACAGCAGGAAAGCCTGCAGCCCCCAGGTCTGTGGGGCTATGCAAGCGGTTCCCAAAGAGCTTTAGAACAAGGCATAGTTTTCCCTGCTGGCTCTTTGGGCGGTGGACCCATCTCCAGCCGTATGGCCATTTTTGTGCCTGGCGCGGCGCCAAGTGGGAAAGGGTGGTGTCGAGGCTGAAGGCAGCAGCAAAGCCCGCAGCCCCCAGGTCTGTGGGGCTACGCAAGCGGTTCCCAAAGAGCTTTAGAACAAGGCATAGTTTTCCTTGCTGGCTCTTTGCGCGGGGGACCCATCTCCAGCCATAGGCCATTTTTGTGCCTGGCGCGGCGCCAGGTTGGAAAGGGTGGTGTCGAGTCTGAAGGCAGCAGCAAAGCCTGCAGCCCCCAGGTCTGTGGGGCCAAGCAAGCGGTTCCCAAAGAGCTTTAGAACAAGGCATAGTTTTCCCTGCTGGCTCTTTGGGCGGGGGACCCATCTCCAGCCATAGGCCATTTTTGTGCCTGGCGCGGCGCCAAGTGGGAAAGGGTGGCTTTGAGGCTGAAGGCAGCAGCAAAGCCTGCAGCCCCCAGGTCTGTGGGGCTACGCAAGCGGTTCCCAAAGAGCTTTAGAACAAGGCATAGTTTTCCCAGCTGGCTCTTAGGGCATGGGACCCATATCCAGCCATAGGCCATTTTTGTGCCTGATGCGGCACCAAGTGGGAAAGGTTGGCTTTGAGGCTGAAGGCAGCAGGAAAGCCCGCAGCCCCCAGGTCTGTGGGGCTACGCAAGCGGTTCCCAAAGAGCTTTAGAACAAGGCATAATTTTCCCTGCTGGCTCTCTGGGCGGGGGACCCATCTCCAGCCGTATGGCCATTTTTGTGCCTGGCGCGGCGCCAAGTGGGAAAGGGTGGCTTTGAGGCTGAAGGCAGCAGCAAAGCCTGCAGCCCCCAGGTCTGTGCGGCTACGCAAGCGGTTCCCAAAGAGCTTTAGAACAAGGCATAGTTTTCCCTGCTGGCTCTTTGGGCGGGGGACCCATCTCCAGTCGTATGGCTATTTTTATGCCTGGCGCGGTGCGTAGTGGGAAAGGGTGGTGTCGAGGCTGAAGGCAGCACGAAAGCCCGCAGCCCCCAGGTCTGTGGGGCTACGCAAGCGGTTCCCAAAGAGCTTTAGAACAAGGCATAGTTTTCCCTGCTGGCTCTTTGGGCGGGGGACCCATCTCCAGCCATAGGCCATTTTTGTGCCTGGCGCAGCGCCAAGTGGGAAAGGGTGGCTTTGAGGCTGAAGGCAGCAGGAAAGCCCGCAGCCCCCAGGTCTGTGGGGCTACGCAAGCGGTTCCCAAAGAGCTTTAGAACAAGGCATAGTTTTCCCTGCTGGCTCTTTGGGCGGGGGACCCATCTCCAGCCGTATGGCCATTTTTGTGCCTGGCGCGGCGCCAAGTGGGAAAGGGTGGCTTTGAGGCTGAAGGCAGCAGGAAAGCCTGCAGCCCCCATGTTTGTGGGGCTATGCAAGAGGTTCCCAAAGAGCTTTAGAACAAGGCATAGTTTTCCCTGCTGGCTCTTTGGGCGGGGGACCCATCTCCAGCCGTATGGCCATTTTTGTGCGTGGCCAGGGGCCAAGTGGGAAAGGGTGGTGTCGAGGCTGAAGGCAGCAGGAAGGCCCACAGCCCCCAGGTCTGTGGGGCTATGCAAGCGGTTCCCAAAGAGCTTTAGAACAAGGCATAGTTTTCCTTGCTGGATCTTTGGGCATGGGACCCATCTCCAGCCATAGACCATTTTTGTGCCTACCGCGGCGCCAAGTGGGAAAGGGTGGCTTTGAGGCTGAAGACAGCAGGAAAGCCCGCAGCCCCCAGGTCTGTGGGGCTACGCAAGCGGTTCCCAAAGAGCTTTAGAACAAGGCCTAGTTTTCCCTGCTGGCTCTTTGGGCGGGGGACCCATCTCCAGCCGTATGGCCATTTTTGTGCCTGGCGCGGCGCCAAGTGGGAAAGGGTGGCTTTGAGGCTGAAGGCAGCAGGAAAGCCTGCAGCCCCCAGGTTTGTGGGGCTACGCAAGCGGTTCCCAAAGAGCTTTAGAACAAGGCATAGTTTTCCCTGCTGGCTCTTTGGGCGGGGGACCCATCTCCAGCCATAGGCCATTTTTGTGCCTGGCGCGGCGCCAGGTTGGAAAGGGTGGTGTCGAGTCTGAAGGCAGCAGCAAAGCCTGCAGCCCCCAGGTCTGTGGGGCCAAGCAAGCGGTTCCCAAAGAGCTTTAGAACAAGGCATAGTTTTCCCTGCTGGCTCTTTGGGCGGGGGACCCATCTCCAGCCATAGGCCATTTTTGTGCCTGGCGCAGCGCCAAGTGGGAAAGGGTTGCTTTGAGGCTGAAGGCAGCAGCAAAACCTGCAGCCCCCAGGTCTGTGGGGCTACGCAAGCGGTTCCCAAAGAGCTTTAGAACAAGGCATAGTTTTCCCAGCTGGCTCTTAGGGCATGGGACCCATATCCAGCCATAGGCCATTTTTGTGCCTGATGCGGCGCCAAGTGGGAAAGGGTGCTGTCGAGGCTGAAGGCAGCAGGAAAGCCTGCAGCCCCCAGGTCTGTGCGGCTACGCAAGCGGTTCCCAAAGAGCTTTAGAACAAGGCATAGTTTTCCCTGCTGGCTCTTTGGGCGGGGGACCCATCTCCAGCCATAGACGATTTTTGTGCCTACCGCGGCGCCAAGTGGGAAAGGGTGGCTTTGAGGCTGAAGACAGCAGGAAAGCCCACACCCCTCAGGTCTGTGGGGCTACGCAAGCGGTTCCCAAAGAGCTTTAGAACAAGGCATAGTTTTCCCTGCTGGCTCTTTGGGCGGGGGACCCATCTCCAGCCGTATGGCCATTTTTGTGCCTGGCGCAGCGCCAAGTGGGAAAGGGTGGCTTTGAGGCTGAAGGCAGCAGCAAAGCCTGCAGCCCCCAGGTCTGTGCGGCTACGCAAGCGGTTCCCAAAGAGCTTTAGAACAAGGCATAGTTTTCCCTGCTGGCTCTTTGGGCGGGGGACCCATCTCCAGTCGTATGGCGATTTTTATGCCTGGCGCGGTGCGTAGTGGGAAAGGGTGGTGTCGAGGCTGAAGGCAGCAGGAAAGCCCGCAGCCCCCAGGTCTGTGGGGCTACGCAAGCGGTTCCCAAAGAGCTTTAGAACAAGGCATAGTTTTCCCTGCTGGCTCTTTGGGCGGGGGACCCATCTCCAGCCGTATGGCCATTTTTGTGCCTGATGCGGCGCCAAGTGGGAAAGGGTGGTTTTGAGGCTGAAGGCAGCAGGAAAGCCCGCAGCCCCCAGGTCTGTGGGGCTACGCAAGCGGTTCCCAAAGAGCTTTAGAACAAGGCATAGTTTTCCCTGCTGGCTCTTTGGGCGGGGGACCCATCTCCAGCCATAGGCCATTTCTGTGCCTGATAGGGCGCCAAGTGGGAAAGGGTGGCTTTGAGGCTGAAGACAGCAGGAAAGCCTTCAGCCCCCAGGTCTGTGGGGCTATGCAAGCGGTTCCCAAAGAGCTTTAGAACAAGGCATAGTTTTCCCTGCTGGCTCTTTGGGCGGTGGACCCATCTCCAGCCGTATGGCCATTTTTGTGCCTGGCGCGGCGCCAAGTGGGAAAGGGTGGTGTCGAGGCTGAAGGCAGCAGCAAAGCCCGCAGCCCCCAGGTCTGTGGGGCTATGCAAGCGGTTCCCAAAGAGCTTTAGAACAAGGCATAGTTTTCCTTGCTGGCTCTTTGGGCATGGGACCCATCTCCAGCCATAGGCCATTTTTGTGCCTGGCGCGGCGCCAGGTTGGAAAGGGTGGTGTCGAGTCTGAAGGCAGCAGGAAAGCCTGCAGCCCCCAGGTCTGTGGGGCTACGCAAGCGGTTCCCAAAGAGCTTTAGAACAAGGCATATTTTTCCCTGCTGGCTCTTTGGGCGGGGGACCCATCTCCAGCCGTATGGCCATTTTTATGACTGGGGCGGCGCCAAGTGGGAAAGGGTGGCTTTGAGGCTGAAGGCAGCAGGAAAGCCCGCAGCCCCCAGGTCTGTGGGCCTACGCAAGCGGTTCCCAAAGAGCTTTAGAACAAGGCATAATTTTCCCTGCTTGTTCTTTGGGCGGGGGACCCATCTGCAGCCGTATGGCCATTTTTGGGCCTGGCGCGGCGCCAAGTGGGAAAGGGTGGTGTCGAGTCTGAAGGCAGCAGGAAAGCCCGCAGCCCCCAGGTCTGTGGGGCTATGCAAGCGGTTCCCAAAGAGCTTTAGAACAAGGCATAGTTTTCCCTGCTGGCTCTTTGGGCGGGGGACCCATCTCCAGCCGTATGGCCATTTTTGTGCCTGATGCGGCGCCAAGTGGGAAAGGGTGGCTTTGAGGCTGAAGGCAGCAGGAAAGCCTGCAGCCCCCAGGTCTGTGGGGCTACGCAAGCGGTTCCCAAAGAGCTTTAGAACAAGGCACAGTTTTCCCTGCTGGCTCTTTGGGCGGGGGACCCATCTGCAGCCGTATGGCCATTTTTGTGCCTTTCGCGGCGCCAAGTGGGAAAGGGTGGCTTTGAGGCTGAAGGCAGGAGCAAAGCCTGCAGCCCCCAGGTCTGTGGGGCTACGCAAGCGGTTCCCAAAGAGCTTTAGAACAAGGCATAGTTTTCCCTGCTGGCTCTTTGGGCGGGGGACCCATCTCCAGCCGTATGGCCATTTTTGTGCCTGGTGCGGCGCCAAGTGGGAAAGGGTGGCTTTGAGGCTGAAGGCAGCAGGAAAGCCTGCAGCCCCCAGGTCTGTGGGGCTACGCAAGCGGTTCCCAAAGAGCTTTAGAACAAGGCATAGTTTTCCCTGCTGGCTCTTTGGGCATGGGACCCATCTCCAGCCGTATGGCCATTTTTGTGCCTGGCGCGGCGCCAAGTGGGTAAGGGTGCTGTCGAGGCTGAAGGCAGCAGGAAAGCCTGCAGCCCCCAGGTCTGTGCGGCTACGCAAGCGGTTCCCAAAGAGCTTTAGAACAAGGCATAGTTTTCCCTGCTGGCTCTTTGGGCGGGGGACCCATCTCCAGCCGTATGGCCATTTTTGTGCGTGGCCAGGGGCCAAGTGGGAAAGGGTGGTGTCGAGGCTGAAGGCAGCAGGAAGGCCCAAAGCCCCCAGGTCTGTGGGGCTACGCAAGCGGTTCCCAAAGAGCTTTAGAACAAGGCATAGTTTTCCCAGCTGGCTCTTAGGGCATGGGACCCATTTCCAACCATAGGCCATTTTTGTGCCTGGCGCGACGCCAAGTGGGAAAGGGTGGCTTTGAGGCTGAATGCAGCAGCAAAGCCTGCAGCCCCCAGGTCTGTGGGGCTACGCAAGCGGTTCCCAAAGAGCTTTAGAACAAGGCATAGTTTTCCTTGCTGGCTCTTTGGGCATGGGACTCATCTCCAGCCATAGGCCATTTTAGTGCCTGATGCGGCGCCAAGTGGGAAAGGGTGGCTTTGAGGCTGAAGGCAGCAGGAAAGCCTGCAGCCCCCAGGTCTGTGGGGCTACGCAAGCGGTTCCCAAAGAGCTTTAGAACAAGGCATAGTTTTCCCTGCTGGCTCTTTGGGCGGGGGACCCATCTCCAGCCGTAAGACCATTTTTGTGCCTACCGCGGCGCCAAGTGGGAAAGGGTGGTGTCGAGGCTGAAGGCAGCAGGAAAGCCCGCAGCCCCCAGGTCTGTGGGGCTACGCAAGCGGTTCCCAAAGAGCTTTAGAACAAGGCCTAGTTTTCCCTGCTGGCTCTTTGGGCGGGGGACCCATCTCCAGTCGTATGGCCATTTTTGTGCCTGGCGCGGTGCGTAGTGTGAAAGGGTGGCTTTGAGGCTGAAGGCAGCAGGAAAGCCCGCAGCCCCCAGGTCTGTGGGGCTATGCAAGCGGTTCCCAAAGAGCTTTAGAACAAGGCATAGTTTTCCCTGCTGGCTCTTTGGGCGGGGGACCCATCTCCAGCCGTATGGCCATTTTTGTGCCTGGCGCAGCGCCAAGTGGGAAAGGGTGGCTTTGAGGCTGAAGGCAGCAGGAAAGCCTGCAGCCCCCAGGTTTGTGGGGCTACGCAAGCGGTTCCCAAAGAGCTTTAGAACAAGGCATAGTTTTCCCAGCTGGCTCTTAGGGCATGGGACCCCTCTTCAGCCGTATGGCCATTTTTGTGCCTGGCGCGGCGCCAGGTGGGAAAGGGTGGTGTCGAGTCTGAAGGCAGCAGGAAAGCCTGCAGCCCCCAGGTCTGTGGGGCCAAGCAAGCGGTTCCCAAAGAGCTTTAGAACAAGGCATAGTTTTCCCTGCTGGCTCTTTGGGCATGAGACCCATCTCCAGCCATAGGCCATTTTTGTGCCTGGCGCGACGCCAAGTGGGAAAGGGTGGTTTTGAGGCTGAAGGCAGCAGCAAAGCCTGCAGCCCCCAGGTCTGTGGGGCTACGCAAGTGGTTCCCAAAGAGCTTTAGAACAAGGCATAGTTTTCCCAGCTAGCTCTTAGGGCATGGGACCCATCTCCAGCCATGGGCCATTTTTGTGCCTGATGCGGCGCCAAGTGGGAAAGGGTGGCTTTGAGGCTGAACGCAGCAGGAAAGCCCGCAGCCCCCAGGTCTGTGGGGCTACGCAAGCGGTTCCCAAAGAGCTTTAGAACAAGGCATAGTTTTCCCTGCTGGCTCTCTGGGCGGGGGACCCATCTCCAGCCGTATGGCCATTTTTGTGCCTGGCGCGGCGCCAAGTGGGAAAGGGTGCTGTCGAGGCTGAAGGCAGCAGGAAAGCCTGCAGCCCCCAGGTCTGTGGGGCTACGCAAGCGGTTCCCAAAGAGCTTTAGAACAAGGCATAGTTTTCCCTGCTGGCTCTTTGGGCGGGGGACCCATCTCCAGCCGTATGGCCATTTTTGTGCGTGGCCAGGGGCCAAGTCGGAAAGGGTGGTGTCGAGGCTGAAGGCAGCAGGAAGGCCCGCAGCCCCCAGGTCTGTGCGGCTACGCAAGCGGTTCCCAAAGAGCTTTAGAACAAGGCATAGTTTTCCCTGATGGCTCTTTGGGCATGGGACCCATCTCCAGCCGTATGGCCATTTTTGTGCCTGATGCGGCGCCAAGTGGGAAAGGGTGGCTTTGAGGCTGAAGGCAGCAGGAAAGCCTGCAGCCCCCAGGTCTGTGGGGCTACGCAAGCGGTTCCCAAAGAGCTTTAGAACAAGGCACAGTTTTCCCTGCTGGCTCTTTGGGCGGGGGACCCATCTCCACTCGTATGGCCATTTTTGAGCCTGGCGCGGCGCCAAGTGGGAAAGGGTAGCTTTGAGGCTGAAGGCAGGGGCAAAGCCTGCAGCCCCCAGGTCTGTGGGGCTACGCAAGCGGTTCCCAAAGAGTTTTAGAACAAGGCATAGTTTTCCCTGCTGGCTCTTTGTGCGGGGGACCCATCTCCAGCCGTATGGCCATTTTTGTGCCTGGCGCGGCGCCAAGTGGGAAAGGGTGGCTTTGAGGCTGAAGGCAGCAGCAAAGCCTCCAGCCCCCAGGTCTGTGGGGCTACGTAAGCGGTTCCCAAAGAGCTTTAGAACAAGGCATAGTTTTCCCTGCTGGCTCTTTGGGCGGGGGACCCATCTCCAGCCGTATGGCCATTTTTGTGCGTGGCCAGGGGCCAAGTGGGAAAGGGTGGTGTCGAGGCTGAAGGCAGCAGGAAGGCCCAAAGCCCCCAGGTCTGTGGGGCTACGCAAGTGGTTCCCAAAGAGCTTTAGAACAAGGCATAGTTTTCCCAGCTGGCTCTTAGGGCATGGGACCCATCTCCAACCATAGGCCATTTTTGTGCCTAGCGCGACGCCAAGTGGGAAAGGGTGGCTTTGAGGCTGAATGCAGCAGCAAAGCCTGCAGCCCCCAGGTCTGTGGGGCTACGCAAGCGGTTCCCAAAGAGCTTTAGAACAAGGCATAGTTTTCCTTGCTGGCTCTTTGGGCATGGGACCCATCTCCAGCCATAGGCCATTTTAGTGCCTGATGCGGCGCCAAGTGGGAAAGGGTGGCTTTGAGGCTGAAGGCAGCAGGAAAGCCTGCAGCCCCCAGGTCTGTGGGGCTACGCAAGCGGTTCCCAAAGAGCTTTAGAACAAGGCATAGTTTTCCCTGCTGGCTCTTTGGGCGGGGGACCCATCTCCAGCCATAGACCATTTTTGTGCCTAGCGCGGCGCCAAGTGGGAAAGGGTGGTGTCGAGGCTGAAGGCAGCAGGAAAGCCCGCAGCCCCCAGGTCTGTGGGGCTACGCAAGCGGTTCCCAAAGAGCTTTAGAACAAGGCATAGTTTTCCCTGCTGGCTCTTTGGGCGGGGGACCCATCTCCAGTCGTATGGCCATTTTTGTGCCTGGCGAGGTGCGTAGTGTGAAAGGGTGGCTTTGAGGCTGAAGGCAGCAGGAAAGCCCGCAGCCCCCAGGTCTGTGGGGCTACGCAAGCGGTTCCCAAAGAGCTTTAGAACAAGGCATAGTTTTCCCTGCTGGCTCTTTGGGCGGGGGACCCATCTCCAGCCATAGGCCATTTTTGTGCCTGGCGCGGCGCCAAGTGGGAAAGGGTGGCTTTGAGGCTGAAGGCAGCAGGAAAGCCTGCAGCCCCCAGGTTTGTGGGGCTACGCAAGCGGTTCCCAAAGAGCTTTAGAACAAGGCATAGTTTTCCCAGCTGGCTCTTAGGGCATGGGACCCCTCTTCAGCCCTATGGCCATTTTTGTGCCTGGCGCGGCGCCAGGTGGGAAAGGGTGGTGTCGAGTCTGAAGGCAGCAGGGAAGCCTGCAGCCCCCAGGTCTGTGGGGCCAAGCAAGCGGTTCCCAAAGAGCTTTAGAACAAGGCATAGTTTTCCCTGCTGGCTCTTTGGGCATGGGACCCATCTCCAGCCATAGGCCATTTTTGTGCCTGGCGCAGCGCCAAGTGGGAAAGGGTGGCTTTGAGGCTGAAGGCAGCAGCAAAGCCTGCAGCCCCCAGGTCTGTGGGGCTACGCAAGCGGTTCCCAAAGAGCTTTAGAACAAGGCATAGTTTTCCCAGCTGGCTCTTAGGGCATGGGACCCATCTCCAGCCATAGGCCATTTTTGTGCCTGGCGCAGCGCCAAGTGGGAAAGGGTGGCTTTGAGGCTGAAGGCAGCAGGAAAGCCCGCAGCCCCCAGGTCTGTGGGGCTACGCAAGCGGTTCCCAAAGAGCTTTAGAACAAGGCATAATTTTCCCTGCTGGCTCTCTGGGCGGGGGACCCATCACCAGCCGTATGGCCATTTTTGTGCCTGGCGCGGCGACAAGTGGGAAAGGGTGCTGTCGAGGCTGAAGGCAGCAGGAAAGCCTGCAGCCCCCAGGTCTGTGGGGCTACGCAAGCGGTTCCCAAAGAGCTTTAGAACAAGGCATAGTTTTCCCTGCTGGCTCTTTGGGCGGGGGACCCATCTCCAGCCGTATGGCCATTTTTGTGCGTGGCCAGGGGCCAAGTGGGAAAGGGTGGTGTCGAGGCTGAAGGCAGCAGGAAAGCCCACAGCCCCCAGGTCTGTGGGGCTACGCAAGCGGTTCCCAAAGAGCTTTAGAACAAGGCATAGTTTTCCCTGCTGGCTCTTTTGGCAGGGGACACATCTCCAGCCGTATGGCCATTTTTGTGCCTGGCCCGGCGCCAAGTGGGAAAGGGTGGCTTTGAGGCTGAAGGCAGCAGGAAAGCCTGCAGCCCCCAGGTCTGTGGGGCTACGCAAGCGGTTCCCAAAGAGCTTTAGAACAAGGCATAGTTTTCCCTGCTGGCTCTTTGGGCGGGGGACCCATCTCCAGCCGTATGGCCATTTTTGGGCCTGGCGGGGCGCCAAGTGGGGAAGGGTGGTTTTGAGGCTGAAGGCAGCAGCAAAGCCTGCAGCCCCCAGGTCTGTGGGGCCAAGCAAGCGGTTCCCAAAGAGCTTTAGAACAAGGCATAGTTTTCCCTGCTGGCTCTTTGGGCATGGGACTCATCTCCAGCCATAGGCCATTTTTGTGCCTGGCGCAACGCCAAGTGGGAAAGGGTGGCTTTGAGGCTGAAGGCAGCAGCAAAGCCTGCAGCCCCCAGGTCTGTGGGGCTACGCAAGTGGTTCCCAAAGAGCTTTAGAACAAGGCATAGTTTTCCCTGCTGGCTCTTTGGGCGGGGGACCCATCTCCAGCCATATGGCCATATTTATGCCTGGCGAAGCGCCAAGTGGGAAAGGGTGGCTTTGAGGCTGAAGGCAGCAGGAAAGCCCGCAGCCCCCAGGTCTGTGGGGCTACGCAAGCGGTTCCCAAAGAGCTTTAGAACAAGGCATAGTTTTCCCTGCTGGCTCTTTGGGCGGGAGACCCATATCCAGCCATAGGCCATTTTTGTGCCTGGCGCGACGCCAAATGGGAAAGGGTGGCTTTGAGGCTGAAGGCAGCAGCAAAGCCTGCAGCCCCCAGGTCTGTGGGGCTACGCAAGCGGTTCCCAAAGAGCTTTAGAACAAGGCATAGTTTTCCCTGCTGGCTCTTTGGGCGGGGGACCCATCTGCAGCCGTATGGCCATTTTTGTGCCTTTCGCGGCGCCAAGTGGGAAAGGGTGTTGTCGAGGCTGAAGGCAGCAGGAAAGCCCGCAGCCCCCAGGTCTGTGGGGCTACGCAAGCGGTTCCCAAAGAGCTTTAGAACAAGGCATAGTTTTCCCTGCTGGCTCTTTGGGCGGGGGACCCATCTCCAGCCGTATGGCCATTTTTGAGCCTGGCACGGCGCCAGGTGGGAAAGGGTGGCTTTGAGGCTGAAGGCAGGAGCAAAGCCTGCAGCCCCAAGGTCTGTGGGGCTACGCAAGCGGTTCCCAAAGAGCTTTAGAACAAGGCATAGTTTTCCCTGCTGGCTCTTTGGGCGGGGGACCCATCTCCAGCCATAGGCCATTTTTGTGCCTGGCGCGACGCCAAGTGGGAAAGGGTGGTTTTGAGGCTGAAGGCAGCAGGAAAGCCTGCAGCCCCCAGGTCTGTGGGGCTACGCAAGCGGTTCCCAAAGAGCTTTAGAACAAGGCATGGTTTTCCCTGCTGGCTCTTTGGGCGGGGGACCCATCTCCAGCCGTCTAGCTATTTTTGTGCCTGGCGCGGTGCGTAGTGGCAAAGGGTCGTTTTGAGGCTGAAGGCAGCAGGAAAGCCCGCAGCCCCCAGGTCTGTGGGGCTACGCAAGCGGTTCCCAAAGAGCTTTAGAACAAGGCATAGTTTTCCCTGCTGGCTCTTTGGGCGGGGGACCCATCTCCAGCCGTATGGCCATTTTTGTGCCTGGCGCGGTGCGTAGTGGGAAAGGGTGGTTTTGAGGCTGAAGGCAGCAGGAAAGCCTGCCGCCCCCAGGTCTTTGCGGCTACGCAAGCGGTTCACAAAGAGCTTTAGAACAAGGCATAGTTTTCCCTGCTGGCTCTTTTGGCAGGGGACCCATCTCCAGCCGTATGGCCATTTTTGTCCCTGGCCCGGTGCCAAGTGGGAAAGGGTGCTGTCGAGGCTGAAGGCAGCAGCAAAGCCTGCAGCCCCCAGGTCTGTGGGGCTACGCAAGCGGTTCCCAAAGAGCTTTAGAACAAGGCATAGTTTTCCCTGCTGGCTCTTTGGGCGGGGGACCCATCTCCAGTCGTATGGCCATTTTTGTGCCTGGCGCGGCGCCAAGTGGGAAAGGGTGGCTTTGAGGCTGAAGGCAGCAGGAAAGCCCGCAGCCCCCAGGTCTGTGGGGCTACGCAAGCGGTTCCCAAAGAGCTTTAGAACAAGGCCTAGTTTTCCCTGCTGGCTCTTTGGGCGGGGGGACCCATCTCCAGCCGTATGGCCATTTTTGTGCCTGGCGCAGCGCCAAGTGGGAAAGGGTGGCTTTGAGGCTGAAGGCAGCAGCAAGCCTGCAGCCCCCAGGTCTGTGGGGCTACGCAAGCGGTTCCCAAAGAGCTTTAGAACAAGGCATAGTTTTCCCTGATGGCTCTTTGGGCGGGGGACCCATCTCCAGCCGTATGGCCATTTTTGTGCGTGGCCAGGGGCCAAGTGGGAAAGGGTGGTGTCGAGGCTGAAGGCAGCAGGAAGGCCCACAGCCCCCAGGTCTGTGGGGCTACGCAAGCGGTTCCCAAAGAGCTTTAGAACAAGGCATAGTTTTCCTTGCTGGGTCTTTGGGCATGGGACCCATCTCCAGCCATAGACCATTTTTGTGCCTACCGCGGCGCCAAGTGGGAAAGGGTGGCTTTGAGGCTGAAGGCAGCAGGAAAGCCCACACCCCCCAGGTCTGTGGGGCTACGCAAGCGGTTCCCAAAGAGCTTTAGAACAAGGCATAGTTTTCCCTGCTGGCTCTTTGGGCGGGGCTCCCATCTCCAGCCATATGGCCATTTTTGTGCCTGGCGCAGCGCCAAGTGGGAAAGGGTGGCTTTGAGGCTGAAGGCAGCAGCAAAGCCTGCAGCCCCCAGGTCTGTGGGGCTACGCAAGCGGTTCCCAAAGAGCTTTAGAACAAGGCATAGTTTTCCCTGCTGGCTCTTTGGGCGGGGGACCCATCTCCAGTCGTATGGCTATTTTTATGCCTGGCGCGGTGCGTAGTGGGAAAGGGTGGTGTCGAGGCTGAAGGCAGCAGGAAAGCCCGCAGCCCCCAGGTCTGTGGGGCTACGCAAGCGGTTCCCAAAGAGCTTTAGAACAAGGCATAGTTTTCCCTGCTGGCTCTTTGGGCGGGGGACCCATCTCCAGCCATAGGCCATTATTGTGCCTGGCGCAGCGCCAAGTGGGAAAGGGTGGCTTTGAGGCTGAAGGCAGCAGCAAAGCCTGCAGCCTCAGGTCTGTGGGGCTACGCAAGCGGTTCCAAAAGAGCTTTAGAACAAGGCCTAGTTTTCCCTGCTGGCTCTTTGGGCGGGGGACCCATCTCCAGCCGTATGGCCATTTTTGGGCCTGGCGCGGCGCCAAGTGGGAAAGGGTGGTGTGGAGTCTGAAGGCAGGAGCAAAGCCTGCAGCCCCCAGGTCTGTGGGGCTACGCAAGCGGTTCCCAAAGAGCTTTAGAACAAGTCATAGTTTTCCCTGCTGGCTCTTTGGGCGGGGGACCCATGTCCAGCCGTATGGCCATTTTTGTGCCTGGCGCGGCGCCAAGTGGGAAAGGGTGGCTTTGAGGCTGAAGGCAGCAGGAAAGCCTGCAGCCCCCAGGTTTGTGGGGCTACGCAAGCGGTTCCCAAAGAGCTTTAGAACAAGGCATAGTTTTCCCTGCTGGCTCTTTGGGCGGGGGACCTATCTCCAGCCATAGGCCATTTCTGTGCCTGATAGGGCGCCAAGTGGGAAAGGGTGGTTTTGAGGCTGAAGGCAGCAGGAAAGCCTGCAGCCCCCAGGTCTGTGGGGCTATGGAAGCGGTTCCCAAAGAGCTTTAGAACAAGGCATAGTTTTCCCTGCTGGCTCTTTGGGCGGTGGACCCATCCCCAGCCGTATGGCCATTTTTGTGCCTGGCGCGACGCCAAGTGGGAAAGGGTGGTGTCGAGGCTGAAGGCAGCAGCAAATCCCGCAGCCCCCAGGTCTGTGGGGCTATGCAAGCGGTTCCCAAAGAGCTTTAGAACAAGGCATAGTTTTCCTTGCTGGCTCTTTGGGCATGGGACCCATCTCCAGCCATAGGCCATTTTTGTGCCTGGCGCGGCGCCAGGTTGGAAAGGGTGGTGTCGTGTCTGAAGGCAGCAGCAAAGCCCGCAGCCCCCAGGTCTGTGGGGCCAAGCAAGCGGTTCCCAAAGAGCTTTAGAACAAGGCATTGTTTTCCCTGCTGGCTCTTTGGGCGGGGGACCCATCTCCAGCCAAAGGCCATTTTTGTGCCTGGCGCGGCGCCAAGTGGGAAAGGGTGGCTTTGAGGCTGAAGGCAGCAGCAAAGCCTGCAGCCCCCAGGTCTGTGGGGCTACGCAAGCGGTTCCCAAAGAGCTTTAGAACAAGGCATAGTTTTCCCAGCTGGCTCTTAGGGCATGGGACCCATATCCAGCCATAGGCCATTTTTGTGCCTGATGCGGCACCAAGTGGGAAAGGGTGGCTTTGAGGCTGAAGGCAGCAGGAAAGCCCGCAGCCCCCAGGTCTGTGGGGCTACGCAAGCGGTTCCCAAAGAGCTTTAGAACAAGGCATAATTTTCCCTGCTGGCTCTCTGGGCGGGGGACCCATCTCCAGCCGTATGGCCATTTTTGTGCCTGGCGCGGCGCCAAGTGGGAAAGGGTGGCTTTGAGGCTGAAGGCAGCAGCAAACCCTGCAGCCCACAGGTTTGTGGGGCTACGCAAGCGGTTCCCAAAGAGCTTTAGAACAAGGCATAGTTTTCCCAGCTGGCTCTTAGGGCATGGGACCCCTCTTCAGCCGTAGGGCCATTTTTGTGCCTGGCGCGGCGCCAGGTGGGAAAGGGTGGTGTCGAGTCTGAAGGCAGCAGGAAAGCCTGCAGCCCCCAGGTCTGTGGGGCCAAGCAAGCGGTTCCCAAAGAGCTTTAGAACAAGGCATAGTTTTCCCTGCTGGCTCTTTGGGCATGAGACCCATCTCCAGCCATAGGCCATTTTTGTGCCTGGCGCGACGCCAAGTGGGAAAGGGTGGTTTTGAGGCTGAAGGCAGCAGCAAAGCCTGCAGCCCCCAGGTCTGTGGGGCTACGCAAGCGGTTCCCAAAGAGCTTTAGAACAAGGCATAGTTTTCCCAGCTAGCTCTTAGGGCATGGGACCCATCTCCAGCCATGGGCCATTTTTGTGCCTGATGCGGCGCCAAGTGGGAAAGGGTGGCTTTGAGGCTGAACGCAGCAGGAAAGCCCGCAGCCCCCAGGTCTGTGGGGCTACGCAAGCGGTTCCCAAAGAGCTTTAGAACAAGGCATAGTTTTCCCTGCTGGCTCTCTGGGCGGGGGACCCATCTCCAGCCGTATGGCCATTTTTGTGCCTGGCGCGGCGCCAAGTGGGAAAGGGTGCTGTCGAGGCTGAAGGCAGCAGGAAAGCCTGCAGCCCCCAGGTCTGTGGGGCTACGCAAGCGGTTCCCAAAGAGCTTTAGAACAAGGCATAGTTTTCCCTGATGGCTCTTTGGGCATGGGACCCATCTCCAGCCGTATGGCCATTTTTGTGCCTGATGCGGCGCCAAGTGGGAAAGGGTGGCTTTGAGGCTGAAGGCAGCAGGAAAGCCTGCAGCCCCCAGGTCTGTGGGGCTACGCAAGCGGTTCCCAAAGAGCTTTAGAACAAGGCACAGTTTTCCCTGCTGGCTCTTTGGGCGGGGGACCCATCTCCACTCGTATGGCCATTTTTGAGCCTGGCGCAGCGCCAAGTGGGAAAGGGTAGCTTTGAGGCTGAAGGCAGGGGCAAAGCCTGCAGCCCCCAGGTCTGTGGGGCTACGCAAGCGGTTCCCAAAGAGTTTTAGAACAAGGCATAGTTTTCCCTGCTGGCTCTTTGGGCGGGGGACCCATCTCCAGCCGTATGGCCATTTTTGTGCCTGGCGCGGCGCCAAGTGGGAAAGGGTGGCTTTGAGGCTGAAGGCAGCAGCAAAGCCTCCAGCCCCCAGGTCTGTGGGGCTACGTAAGCGGTTCCCAAAGAGCTTTAGAACAAGGCATAGTTTTCCCTGCTGGCTCTTTGGGCATGGGACCCATCTCCAGCCATAGGCCATTTTTGTGCCTGGCGCGACGCCAAGTGGGAAAGGGTGGTGTCGAGGCTGAAGGCAGCAGCAAAGCCCGTAGCCCCCAGGTCTGTGGGGCCAAGCAAGCGGTTCCCAAAGAGCTTTAGAACAAGGCATAGTTTTCCTTGCTGGCTCTTTGGGCAAGGGACCCATCTCCAGCCATAGGCCATTTTTGTGCCTGGCGCGGCGCCAAGTGGGAAAGGGTGGTTTTGAGGCTGAAGGCAGCAGCAAGCCTGCAGCCCCCAGGTCTGTGGGGCTACGCAAGCGGTTCCCAAAGGGATTTAGAACAAGGCATAGTTTTCCCTGCTGGCTCTTTGGGCGGGGGAACCATCTCCAGCCGTATGGCCATTTTTGTGCCTGATGCGGCACCAAGTGGGAAAGGGTGGCTTTGAGGCTGAAGGCAGCAGGAAAGCCCGCAGCCCCCAGGTCTGTGGGGCTACGCAAGCGGTTCCCAAAGAGCTTTAGAACAAGGCATAGTTTTCCCTGCTGGCTCTTTGGGCGGGGGACCCATCTCCAGCCGTATGGCCATTTTTGTGCGTGGCCAGGGGCCAAGTGGGAAAGGGTGGTGTCGAGGCTGAAGGCAGCAGGAAGGCCCAAAGCCCCCAGGTCTGTGGGGCTACGCAAGTGGTTCCCAAAGAGCTTTAGAACAAGGCATAGTTTTCCCAGCTGGCTCTTAGGGCATGGGACCCATCTCCAACCATAGGCCATTTTTGTGCCTAGCGCGACGCCAAGTGGGAAAGGGTGGCTTTGAGGCTGAATGCAGCAGCAAAGCCTGCAGCCCCCAGGTTTGTGGGGCTACGCAAGCGGTTCCCAAAGAGCTTTAGAACAAGGCATAGTTTTCCTTGCTGGCTCTTTGGGCATGGGACCCATCTCCAGCCATAGGCCATTTTAGTGCCTGATGCGGCGCCAAGTGGGAAAGGGTGGCTTTGAGGCTGAAGGCAGCAGGAAAGCCTGCAGCCCCCAGGTCTGTGGGGCTACGCAAGCGGTTCCCAAAGAGCTTTAGAACAAGGCATAGTTTTCCCTGCTGGCTCTTTGGGCGGGGGACCCATCTCCAGCCATAGACCATTTTTGTGCCTAGCGCGGCGCCAAGTGGGAAAGGGTGGTGTCGAGGCTGAAGGCAGCAGGAAAGCCCGCAGCCCCCAGGTCTGTGGGGCTACGCAAGCGGTTCCCAAAGAGCTTTAGAACAAGGCATAGTTTTCCCTGCTGGCTCTTTGGGCGGGGGACCCATCTCCAGTCGTATGGCCATTTTTGTGCCTGGCGAGGTGCGTAGTGTGAAAGGGTGGCTTTGAGGCTGAAGGCAGCAGGAAAGCCCGCAGCCCCCAGGTCTGTGGGGCTACGCAAGCGGTTCCCAAAGAGCTTTAGAACAAGGCATAGTTTTCCCTGCTGGCTCTTTGGGCGGGGGACCCATCTCCAGCCGTATGGCCATTTTTGTGCCTGGCGCGGCGCCAAGTGGGAAAGGGTGGCTTTGAGGCTGAAGGCAGCAGGAAAGCCTGCAGCCCCCAGGTTTGTGGGGCTACGCAAGCGGTTCCCAAAGAGCTTTAGAACAAGGCATAGTTTTCCCAGCTGGCTCTTAGGGCATGGGACCCCTCTTCAGCCCTATGGCCATTTTTGTGCCTGGCGCGGCGCCAGGTGGGAAAGGGTGGTGTCGAGTCTGAAGGCAGCAGGGAAGCCTGCAGCCCCCAGGTCTGTGGGGCCAAGCAAGCGGTTCCCAAAGAGCTTTAGAACAAGGCATAGTTTTCCCTGCTGGCTCTTTGGGCATGGGACCCATCTCCAGCCATAGGCCATTTTTGTGCCTGGCGCAGCGCCAAGTGGGAAAGGGTGGCTTTGAGGCTGAAGGCAGCAGCAAAGCCTGCAGCCCCCAGGTCTGTGGGGCTACGCAAGCGGTTCCCAAAGAGCTTTAGAACAAGGCATATTTTTCCCAGCTGGCTCTTAGGGCATGGGACCCATCTCCAGCCATAGGCCATTTTTGTGCCTGGCGCAGCGCCAAGTGGGAAAGGGTGGCTTTGAGGCTGAAGGCAGCAGGAAAGCCCGCAGCCCCCAGGTCTGTGGGGCTACGCAAGCGGTTCCCAAAGAGCTTTAGAACAAGGCATAATTTTCCCTGCTGGCTCTCTGGGCGGGGGACCCATCTCCAGCCGTATGGCCATTTTTGTGCCTGGCGCGGCGCCAAGTGGGAAAGGGTGCTGTCGAGGCTGAAGGCAGCAGGAAAGCCTGCAGCCCCCAGGTCTGTGGGGCTACGCAAGCGGTTCCCAAAGAGCTTTAGAACAAGGCATAGTTTTCCCTGCTGGCTCTTTGGGCGGGGGACCCATCTCCAGCCGTATGGCCATTTTTGTGCGTGGCCAGGGGCCAAGTGGGAAAGGGTGGTGTCGAGGCTGAAGGCAGCAGGAAAGCCCACAGCCCCCAGGTCTGTGGGGCTACGCAAGCGGTTCCCAAAGAGCTTTAGAACAAGGCATAGTTTTCCCTGCTGGCTCTTTTGGCAGGGGACACATCTCCAGCCGTATGGCCATTTTTGTGCCTGGCCCGGCGCCAAGTGGGAAAGGGTGGCTTTGAGGCTGAAGGCAGCAGGAAAGCCTGCAGCCCCCAGGTCTGTGGGGCTACGCAAGCGGTTCCCAAAGAGCTTTAGAACAAGGCATAGTTTTCCCTGCTGGCTCTTTGGGCGGGGGACCCATCTCCAGCCGTATGGCCATTTTTGGGCCTGGCGGGGCGCCAAGTGGGGAAGGGTGGTTTTGAGGCTGAAGGCAGCAGCAAAGCCTGCAGCCCCCAGGTCTGTGGGGCCAAGCAAGCGGTTCCCAAAGAGCTTTAGAACAAGGCATAGTTTTCCCTGCTGGCTCTTTGGGCATGGGACTCATCTCCAGCCATAGGCCATTTTTGTGCCTGGCGCAACGCCAAGTGGGAAAGGGTGGCTTTGACGCTGAAGGCAGCAGCAAAGCCTGCAGCCCCCAGGTCTGTGGGGCTACGCAAGTGGTTCCCAAAGAGCTTTAGAACAAGGCATAGTTTTCCCTGCTGGCTCTTTGGGCGGGGGACCCATCTCCAGCCATATGGCCATATTTATGCCTGGCGAAGCGCCAAGTGGGAAAGGGTGGCTTTGAGGCTGAAGGAAGCAGGAAAGCCCGCAGCCCCCAGGTCTGTGGGGCTACGCAAGCGGTTCCCAAAGAGCTTTAGAACAAGGCATAGTTTTCCCTGCTGGCTCTTTGGGCGGGAGACCCATATCCAGCCATAGGCCATTTTTGTGCCTGGCGCGACGCCAAATGGGAAAGGGTGGCTTTGAGGCTGAAGGCAGCAGCAAAGCCTGCAGCCCCCAGGTCTGTGGGGGCTACGCAAGCGGTTCCCAAAGAGCTTTAGAACAAGGCATAGTTTTCCCTGCTGGCTCCTCGGGCGGGGGACCCATCTCCAGTCATATGGCTATTTTTATGCCTGGCGCGGTGCGTAGTGGGAAAGGGTGTATTTGAGGCTGAAGGCAGCAGGAAAGCCCGCAGCCCCCAGGTCTGTGGGGCTACGCAAGCGGTTCCCAAAGAGCTTTAGAACAAGGCATAGTTTTCCCTGCTGGCTCTTTGGGCGGGGGACCCATCTGCAGCCGTATGGCCATTTTTGTGCCTGGCGCGGCGCCAAGTGGGAAAGGGTGTTGTCGAGGCTGAAGGCAGCAGGAAAGCCCGCAGCCCCCAGGTCTGTGGGGCTACGCAAGCGGTTCCCAAAGAGCTTTAGAACAAGGCATAGTTTTCCCTGCTGGCTCTTTGGGCGGGGGACCCATCTCCAGCCGTATGGCCATTTTTGAGCCTGGCACGGCGCCAGGTGGGAAAGGGTGGCTTTGAGGCTGAAGGCAGGAGCAAAGCCTGCAGCCCCAAGGTCTGTGGGGCTACGCAAGCGGTTCCCAAAGAGCTTTAGAACAAGGCATAGTTTTCCCTGCTGGCTCTTTGGGCGGGGGACCCATCTCCAGCCATAGGCCATTTTTGTGCCTGGCGCGACGCCAAGTGGGAAAGGGTGGTTTTGAGGCTGAAGGCAGCAGGAAAGCCTGCAGCCCCCAGGTCTGTGGGGCTACGCAAGCGGTTCCCAAAGAGCTTTAGAACAAGGCATGGTTTTCCCTGCTGGCTCTTTGGGCGGGGGACCCATCTCCAGCCGTCTAGCTATTTTTGTGCCTGGCGCGGTGCGTAGTGGCAAAGGGTCGTTTTGAGGCTGAAGGCAGCAGGAAAGCCCGCAGCCCCCAGGTCTGTGGGGCTACGCAAGCGGTTCCCAAAGAGCTTTAGAACAAGGCATAGTTTTCCCTGCTGGCTCTTTGGGCGGGGGACCCATCTCCAGCCGTATGGCCATTTTTGTGCCTGGCGCGGTGCGTAGTGGGAAAGGGTGGTTTTGAGGCTGAAGGCAGCAGGAAAGCCTGCCGCCCCCAGGTCTTTGCGGCTACGCAAGCGGTTCACAAAGAGCTTTAGAACAAGGCATAGTTTTCCCTGCTGGCTCTTTGGGCGGGGGACCCATCTCCAGCCGTATGGCCATTTTTGTCCCTGGCCCGGTGCCAAGTGGGAAAGGGTGCTGTCGAGGCTGAAGGCAGCAGCAAAGCCTGCAGCCCCCAGGTCTGTGGGGCTACGCAAGCGGTTCCCAAAGAGCTTTAGAACAAGGCATAGTTTTCCCTGCTGGCTCTTTGGGCGGGGGACCCATCTCCAGTCGTATGGCCATTTTTGTGCCTGGCGCGGCGCCAAGTGGGAAAGGGTGGCTTTGAGGCTGAAGGCAGCAGGAAAGCCCGCAGCCCCCAGGTCTGTGGGGCTACGCAAGCGGTTCCCAAAGAGCTTTAGAACAAGGCCTAGTTTTCCCTGCTGGCTCTTTGGGCGGGGGACCCATCTCCAGCCGTATGGCCATTTTTGTGCCTGGCGCAGCGCCAAGTGGGAAAGGGTGGCTTTGAGGCTGAAGGCAGCAGCAAGCCTGCAGCCCCCAGGTCTGTGGGGCTACGCAAGCGGTTCCCAAAGAGCTTTAGAACAAGGCATAATTTTCCCTGCTGGCTCTCTGGGCGGGGGACCCATCTCCAGCCGTATGGCCATTTGTGTGCGTGGCCAGGGGCCAAGTGGGAAAGGGTGGTGTCGAGGCTGAAGGCAGCAGGAAGGCCCACAGCCCCCAGGTCTGTGGGGCTACGCAAGCGGTTCCCAAAGAGCTTTAGAACAAGGCATAGTTTTCCTTGCTGGGTCTTTGGGCATGGGACCCATCTCCAGCCATAGACCATTTTTGTGCCTACCGCGGCGCCAAGTGGGAAAGGGTGGCTTTGAGGCTGAAGGCAGCAGGAAAGCCCACACCCCCCAGGTCTGTGGGGCTACGCAAGCGGTTCCCAAAGAGCTTTAGAACAAGGCATAGTTTTCCCTGCTGGCTCTTTGGGCGGGGCTCCCATCTCCAGCCATATGGCCATTTTTGTGCCTGGCGCAGCGCCAAGTGGGAAAGGGTGGCTTTGAGGCTGAAGGCAGCAGCAAAGCCTGCAGCCCCCAGGTCTGTGGGGCTACGCAAGCGGTTCCCAAAGAGCTTTAGAACAAGGCATAGTTTTCCCTGCTGGCTCTTTGGGCGGGGGACCCATCTCCAGTCGTATGGCTATTTTTATGCCTGGCGCGGTGCGTAGTGGGAAAGGGTGGTGTCGAGGCTGAAGGCGCCAGGTTGGAAAGGGTGGTGTCGTGTCTGAAGGCAGCAGCAAAGCCCGCAGCCCCCAGGTCTGTGGGGCCAAGCAAGCGGTTCCCAAAGAGCTTTAGAACAAGGCATAGTTTTCCCTGCTGGCTCTTTGGGCGGGGGACCCATCTCCAGCCATAGGCCATTTTTGTGCCTGGCGCGGCGCCAAGTGGGAAAGGGTGGCTTTGAGGCTGAAGGCAGCAGCAAAGCCTGCAGCCCCCAGGTCTGTGGGGCTACGCAAGCGGTTCCCAAAGAGCTTTAGAACAAGGCATAGTTTTCCCAGCTGGCTCTTAGGGCATGGGACCCATATCCAGCCATAGGCCATTTTTGTGCCTGATGCGGCACCAAGTGGGAAAGGGTGGCTTTGAGGCTGAAGGCAGCAGGAAAGCCCGCAGCCCCCAGGTCTGTGGGGCTACGCAAGCGGTTCCCAAAGAGCTTTAGAACAAGGCATAATTTTCCCTGCTGGCTCTCTGGGCGGGGGACCCATCTCCAGCCGTATGGCCATTTTTGTGCCTGGCGCGGCGCCAAGTGGGAAAGGGTGGCTTTGAGGCTGAAGGCAGCAGCAAAGCCTGCAGCCCCAGGTCTGTGGGGCTACGCAAGCGGTTCCCAAAGAGCTTTAGAACAAGGCATAGTTTTCCCTGCTGGCTCTTTGGGCGGGGGACCCATCTCCAGCCATAGGCCATTTCTGTGCCTGATAGGGCGCCAAGTGCGAAAGGGTGGTTTTGAGGCTGAAGGCAGCAGGAAAGCCTGCAGCCCCCAGGTCTGTGGGGCTATGCAAGCGGTTCCCAAAGAGCTTTAGAACAAGGCATAGTTTTCCCTGCTGGCTCTTTGGGCGGTGGACCCATCTCCAGCCGTATGGCCATTTTTGTGCCTGGCGCGGCGCCAAGTGGGAAAGGGTGGTGTCGAGGCTGAAGGCAGCAGCAAAGCCCGCAGCCCCCAGGTCTGTGGGGCTATGCAAGCGGTTCCCAAAGAGCTTTAGAACAAGACATAGTTTTCCTTGCTGGCTCTTTGGGCATGGGACCCATCTCCAGCCATAGGCCATTTTTGTGCCTGGCGCGGCGCCAGGTTGGAAAGGGTGGTGTCGAGTCTGAAGGCAGCAGCAAAGACTGCAGCCCCCAGGTCTGTGGGGCCAAGCAAGCGGTTCCCAAAGAGCTTTAGAACAAGGCATAGTTTTCCCTGCTGGCTCTTTGGGCGGGGGACCCATCTCCAGCCATAGGCCATTTTTGTGCCTGGCGCGGCGCCAAGTGGGAAAGGGTGGCTTTGAGGCTGAAGGCAGCAGGAAAGCCTGCAGCCCCCAGGTCTGTGGGGCTACGCAAGCGGTTCCCAAAGAGCTTTAGAACAAGGCATAGTTTTCCCAGCTGGCTCTTAGGGCATGGGACCCATATCCAGCCATAGGCCATTTTTGTGCCTGATGCGGCACCAAGTGGGAAAGGGTGGCTTTGAGGCTGAAGGCAGCAGGAAAGCCCGCAGCCCCCAGGTCTGTGGGGCTACGCAAGCGGTTCCCAAAGAGCTTTAGAACAAGGCATAATTTTCCCTGCTGGCTCTCTGGGCGGGGGACCCATCTCCAGCCGTATGGCCATTTTTGTGCCTGGCGCGGCGCCAAGTGGGAAAGGGTGCTGTCGAGGCTGAAGGCAGGAGCAAAGCCTGCAGCCCCCAGGTCTGTGCGGCTACGCAAGCGGTTCCCAAAGAGATTTAGAACAAGGCATAGTTTTCCCTGCTGGCTCTTTGGGCGGGGGACCCATCTCCAGCCATAGGCCATTTTTGTGCCTACCGCGGCGCCAAGTGGGAAAGGGTGGCTTTGAGGCTGAAGGCAGCAGGAAAGCCCACACCCCCCAGGTCTGTGGGGCTACGCAAGCGGTTCCCAAAGAGCTTTAGAACAAGGCATAGTTTTCCCTGCTGGCTCTTTGGGCGGGGGACCCATCTCCAGCCGTATGGCCATTTTTGTGCCTGGCGCGGCGCCAAGTGGGAAAGGGTGGCTTTGAGGCTGAAGGCAGCAGGAAAGCCCGCAGCCCCCAGGTCTGTGGGGCTACGCAAGCGGTTCCCAAAGAGCTTTAGAACAAGGCATAGTTTTCCCTGCTGGCTCTTTGGGCGGGGGACCCCTCTCCAGCCATATGGCCATTTTTGTGCCTGGCGCAGCGCCAAGTGGGAAAGGGTGGCTTTGAGGCTGAAGGCAGCAGCAAAGCCTGCAGCCCCCAGGTCTGTGCGGCTACGCAAGCGGTTCCCAAAGAGCTTTAGAACAAGGCATAGTTTTCCCTGCTGGCTCTTTGGGCGGGGGACCCATCTCCAGTCGTATGGCTATTTTTATGCCTGGCGCGGTGCGTAGTGGGAAAGGGTGGCTTTGAGGCTGAAGGCAGCAGGAAAGCCCGCAGCCCCCAGGTCTGTGGGGCTACGCAAGCGGTTCCCAAAGAGCTTTAGAACAAGGCATAGTTTTCCCTGCTGGTTCTTTGGGCGGGGGACCCATCTCCAGCCGTATGGCCATTTTTGTGCCTTATGCGGCGCCAAGTGGGAAAGGGTGGCTTTGAGGCTGAAGACAGCAGGAAAGCCCGCAGCCCCCAGGTCTGTGGGGCTACGCAAGCGGTTCCCAAAGAGCTTTAGAACAAGGCATAGTTTTCCCTGCTGGCTCCTTGGGCGGGGGACCCATCTCCAGCCATAGGCCATTTTTGTGCCTGGCGCGACGCCAAGTGGGAAAGGGTGCTGTCGAGGCTGAAGGCAGCAGGAAAGCCCGCAGCCCCCAGGTCTGTGGGGCCAAGCAAGCGGTTCCCAAAGAGCTTTAGAACAAGGCATAGTTTTCCCTGCTGGCTCTTTGGGCGGGAGACCCATCTCCAGCCATAGGCCATTTTTGTGCCTGGCGCGACGCCAAGTGGGAAAGGGTGGTGTCGAGGCTGAAGGCAGCAGCAAAGCCTGCAGCCCCCAGGTCTGTGGGGCTACGCAAGCGGTTCCCAAAGAGCTTTAGAACAAGGCATAGTTTTCCCTGCTGGCTCTTTGGGCGGGGGACCCCTCTCCAGCCATATGGCCATTTTTGTGCCTGGCGCAGCGCCAAGTGGGAAAGGGTGGCTTTGAGGCTGAAGGCAGCAGCAAAGCCTGCAGCCCCCAGGTCTGTGCGGCTACGCAAGCGGTTCCCAAAGAGCTTTAGAACAAGGCATAGTTTTCCCTGCTGGCTCTTTGGGCGGGGGACCCATCTCCAGTCGTATGGCTATTTTTATGCCTGGCGCGGTGCGTAGTGGGAAAGGGTGGCTTTGAGGCTGAAGGCAGCAGGAAAGCCCGCAGCCCCCAGGTCTGTGGGGCTACGCAAGCGGTTCCCAAAGAGCTTTAGAACAAGGCATAGTTTTCCCTGCTGGCTCTTTGGGCGGGGGACCCATCTCCAGCCGTATGGCCATTTTTGTGCCTGGCGCGGCGCCAAGTGGGAAAGGGTGGTGTCGAGGCTGAAGGCAGCAGGAAAGCCCACACCCCCCAGGTCTGTGGGGCTACGCAAGCGGTTCCCAAAGAGCTTTAGAACAAGGCATAATTTTCCCTGCTGGCTCTTTGGGCAGGGGACCCATCTCCAGCCGTATGGCCATTTTTGTGCCTGGCGCGGCGCCAAGTGGGAAAGGGTGGCTTTGAGGCTGAAGGCAGCAGCAAAGCCTGCAGCCCCAGGTCTGTGGGGCTACGCAAGCGGTTCCAAAAGAGCTTTAGAACAAGGCCTAGTTTTCCCTGCTGGCTCTTTGGGCGGGGGACCCATCTCCAGCCGTATGGCCATTTTTGTGCCTGATGCGGCGCCAAGTGGGAAAGGGTGGCTTTGAGGCTGAAGGCAGCAGGAAAGCCTGCAGCCCCCAGGTTTGTGGGGCTACGCAAGCGGTTCCCAAAGAGCTTTAGAACAAGGCATAGTTTTCCCTGCTGGCTCTTTGGGCGGGGGACCCATCTCCAGCCATAGGCCATTTCTGTGCCTGATAGGGCGCCAAGTGGGAAAGGGTGGTTTTGAGGCTGAAGGCAGCAGGAAAGCCTGCAGCCCCCAGGTCTGTGGGGCTATGCAAGCGGTTCCCAAAGAGCTTTAGAACAAGGCATAGTTTTCCCTGCTGGCTCTTTGGGCGGTGGACCCATCTCCAGCCGTATGGCCATTTTTGTGCCTGGCGCGGCGCCAAGTGGGAAAGGGTGGTGTCGAGGCTGAAGGCAGCAGCAAAGCCCGCAGCCCCCAGGTCTGTGGGGCTATGCAAGCGGTTCCCAAAGAGCTTTAGAACAAGGCATAGTTTTCCTTGCTGGCTCTTTGGGCATGGGACCCATCTCCAGCCATAGGCCATTTTTGTGCCTGGCGCGGCGCCAGGTTGGAAAGGGTGGTGTCGAGTCTGAAGGCAGCAGCAAAGCCTGCAGCCCCCAACTCTGTGGGGCCAAGCAAGCGGTTCCCAAAGAGCTTTAGAACAAGGCATAGTTTTCCCTGCTGGCTCTTTGGGCGGGGGACCCATCTCCAGCCATAGGCCATTTTTGTGCCTGGCGCGGCGCCAAGTGGGAAAGGGTGGCTTTGAGGCTGAAGGCAGCAGGAAAGCCTGCAGCCCCCAGGTCTGTGGGGCTACGCAAGCGGTTCCCAAAGAGCTTTAGAACAAGGCATAGTTTTCCCAGCTGGCTCTTAGGGCATGGGACCCATATCCAGCCATAGGCCATTTTTGTGCCTGATGCGGCACCAAGTGGGAAAGGGTGGCTTTGAGGCTGAAGGCAGCAGGAAAGCCCGCAGCCCCCAGGTCTGTGGGGCTACGCAAGCGGTTCCCAAAGAGCTTTAGAACAAGGCATAATTTTCCCTGCTGGCTCTCTGGGCGGGGGACCCATCTCCAGCCGTATGGCCATTTTTGTGCCTGGCGCGGCGCCAAGTGGGAAAGGGTGCTGTCGAGGCTGAAGGCAGGAGCAAAGCCTGCAGCCCCCAGGTCTGTGCGGCTACGCAAGCGGTTCCCAAAGAGCTTTAGAACAAGGCATAGTTTTCCCTGCTGGCTCTTTGGGCGGGGGACCCATCTCCAGCCATAGGCCATTTTTGTGCCTACCGCGGCGCCAAGTGGGAAAGGTTGGCTTTGAGGCTGAAGGCAGCAGGAAAGCCCACACCCCCCAGGTCTGTGGGGCTACGCAAGCGGTTCCCAAAGAGCTTTAGAACAAGGCATAGTTTTCCCTGCTGGCTCTTTGGGCGGGGGACCCATCTCCAGCCGTATGGCCATTTTTGTGCCTGGCGCGGCGCCAAGTGGGAAAGGGTGGCTTTGAGGCTGAAGGCAGCAGGAAAGCCCGCAGCCCCCAGGTCTGTGGGGCTACGCAAGCGGTTCCCAAAGAGCTTTAGAACAAGGCATAGTTTTCCCTGCTGGCTCTTTGGGCGGGGGACCCCTCTCCAGCCATATGGCCATTTTTGTGCCTTATGCGGCGCCAAGTGGGAAAGGGTGGCTTTGAGGCTGAAGACAGCAGGAAAGCCCGCAGCCCCCAGGTCTGTGGGGCTACGCAAGCGGTTCCCAAAGAGCTTTAGAACAAGGCATAGTTTTCCCTGCTGGCTCTTTGGGCGGGAGACCCCTCTCCAGCCATATGGCCATTTTTGTGCCTGGCGCGACGCCAAGTGGGAAAGGGTGCTGTCGAGGCTGAAGGCAGCAGGAAAGCCCGCAGCCCCCAGGTCTGTGGGGCCAAGCAAGCGGTTCCCAAAGAGCTTTAGAACAAGGCATAGTTTTCCCTGCTGGCTCTTTGGGCGGGGGACCCCTCTCCAGCCATATGGCCATTTTTGTGCCTGGCGCGACGCCAAGTGGGAAAGGGTGCTGTCGAGGCTGAAGGCAGCAGGAAAGCCCGCAGCCCCCAGGTCTGTGGGGCCAAGCAAGCGGTTCCCAAAGAGCTTTAGAACAAGGCATAGTTTTCCCTGCTGGCTCTTTGGGCGGGAGACCCATCTCCAGCCATAGGCCATTTTTGTGCCTGGCGCGACGCCAAGTGGGAAAGGGTGGTGTCGAGGCTGAAGGCAGCAGCAAAGCCTGCAGCCCCCAGGTCTGTGGGGCTACGCAAGCGGTTCCCAAAGAGCTTTAGAACAAGGCATAGTTTTCCCTGCTGGCTCTTTGGGCGGGGGACCCCTCTCCAGCCATATGGCCATTTTTGTGCCTGGCGCAGCGCCAAGTGGGAAAGGGTGGCTTTGAGGCTGAAGGCAGCAGCAAAGCCTGCAGCCCCCAGGTCTGTGCGGCTACGCAAGCGGTTCCCAAAGAGCTTTAGAACAAGGCATAGTTTTCCCTGCTGGCTCTTTGGGCGGGGGACCCATCTCCAGTCGTATGGCTATTTTTATGCCTGGCGCGGTGCGTAGTGGGAAAGGGTGGCTTTGAGGCTGAAGGCAGCAGGAAAGCCCGCAGCCCCCAGGTCTGTGGGGCTACGCAAGCGGTTCCCAAAGAGCTTTAGAACAAGGCATAGTTTTCCCTGCTGGCTCTTTGGGCGGGGGACCCATCTCCAGCCGTATGGCCATTTTTGTGCCTGGCGCGGCGCCAAGTGGGAAAGGGTGGTGTCGAGGCTGAAGGCAGCAGGAAAGCCCACACCCCCCAGGTCTGTGGGGCTACGCAAGCGGTTCCCAAAGAGCTTTAGAACAAGGCATAATTTTCCCTGCTGGCTCTCTGGGCGGGGGACCCATCTCCAGCCGTATGGCCATTTTTGTGCCTGGCGCGGCGCCAAGTGGGAAAGGGTGGCTTTGAGGCTGAAGGCAGCAGCAAAGCCTGCAGCCCCAGGTCTGTGGGGCTACGCAAGCGGTTCCAAAAGAGCTTTAGAACAAGGCCTAGTTTTCCCTGCTGGCTCTTTGGGCGGGGGACCCATCTCCAGCCGTATGGCCATTTTTGGGCCTGGCGCGGCGCCAAGTGGGAAAGGGTGGCTTTGAGGCTGAAGGCAGCAGGAAAGCCTGCAGCCCCCAGGTTTGTGGGGCTACGCAAGCGGTTCCCAAAGAGCTTTAGAACAAGGCATAGTTTTCCCTGCTGGCTCTTTGGGCGGGGGACCCATCTCCAGCCATAGGCCATTTCTGTGCCTGATAGGGCGCCAAGTGGGAAAGGGTGGTTTTGAGGCTGAAGGCAGCAGGAAAGCCTGCAGCCCCCAGGTCTGTGGGGCTATGCAAGCGGTTCCCAAAGAGCTTTAGAACAAGGCATAGTTTTCCCTGCTGGCTCTTTGGGCGGTGGACCCATCTCCAGCCGTATGGCCATTTTTGTGCCTGGCGCGGCGCCAAGTGGGAAAGGGTGGCTTTGAGGCTGAAGGCAGCAGCAAAGCCCGCAGCCCCCAGGTCTGTGGGGCTATGCAAGCGGTTCCCAAAGAGCTTTAGAACAAGGCATAGTTTTCCTTGCTGGCTCTTTGGGCATGGGACCCATCTCCAGCCATAGGCCATTTTTGTGCCTGGCGCGGCGCCAGGTTGGAAAGGGTGGTGTCGAGTCTGAAGGCAGCAGCAAAGCCTGCAGCCCCCAACTCTGTGGGGCCAAGCAAGCGGTTCCCAAAGAGCTTTAGAACAAGGCATAGTTTTCCCTGCTGGCTCTTTGGGCGGGGGACCCATCTCCAGCCATAGGCCATTTTTGTGCCTGGCGCGGCGCCAAGTGGGAAAGGGTGGCTTTGAGGCTGAAGGCAGCAGGAAAGCCTGCAGCCCCCAGGTCTGTGGGGCTACGCAAGCGGTTCCCAAAGAGCTTTAGAACAAGGCATAGTTTTCCCAGCTGGCTCTTAGGGCATGGGACCCATATCCAGCCATAGGCCATTTTTGTGCCTGATGCGGCACCAAGTGGGAAAGGGTGGCTTTGAGGCTGAAGGCAGCAGGAAAGCCCGCAGCCCCCAGGTCTGTGGGGCTACGCAAGCGGTTCCCAAAGAGCTTTAGAACAAGGCATAATTTTCCCTGCTGGCTCTCTGGGCGGGGGACCCATCTCCAGCCGTATGGCCATTTTTGTGCCTGGCGCGGCGCCAAGTGGGAAAGGGTGCTGTCGAGGCTGAAGGCAGGAGCAAAGCCTGCAGCCCCCAGGTCTGTGCGGCTACGCAAGCGGTTCCCAAAGAGCTTTAGAACAAGGCATAGTTTTCCCTGCTGGCTCTTTGGGCGGGGGACCCATCTCCAGCCATAGGCCATTTTTGTGCCTACCGCGGCGCCAAGTGGGAAAGGTTGGCTTTGAGGCTGAAGGCAGCAGGAAAGCCCACAGCCCCCAGGTCTGTGCGGCTACGCAAGCGGTTCCCAAAGAGCTTTAGAACAAGGCATAGTTTTCCCTGCTGGCTCTTTGGGCGGGGGACCCATCTCCAGCCGTATGGCCATTTTTGTGCCTGGCGCGGCGCCAAGTGGGAAAGGGTGGCTTTGAGGCTGAAGGCAGCAGGAAAGCCCGCAGCCCCCAGGTCTGTGGGGCTACGCAAGCGGTTCCCAAAGAGCTTTAGAACAAGGCATAGTTTTCCCTGCTGGCTCTTTGGGCGGGGGACCCCTCTCCAGCCATATGGCCATTTTTGTGCCTGGCGCAGCGCCAAGTGGGAAAGGGTGGCTTTGAGGCTGAAGGCAGCAGCAAAGCCTGCAGCCCCCAGGTCTGTGCGGCTACGCAAGCGGTTCCCAAAGAGCTTTAGAACAAGGCATAGTTTTCCCTGCTGGCTCTTTGGGCGGGGGACCCATCTCCAGTCGTATGGCTATTTTTATGCCTGGCGCGGTGCGTAGTGGGAAAGGGTGGCTTTGAGGCTGAAGGCAGCAGGAAAGCCCGCAGCCCCCAGGTCTGTGGGGCTACGCAAGCGGTTCCCAAAGAGCTTTAGAACAAGGCATAGTTTTCCCTGCTGGTTCTTTGGGCGGGGGACCCATCTCCAGCCGTATGGCCATTTTTGTGCCTTATGCGGCGCCAAGTGGGAAAGGGTGGCTTTGAGGCTGAAGACAGCAGGAAAGCCCGCAGCCCCCAGGTCTGTGGGGCTACGCAAGCGGTTCCCAAAGAGCTTTAGAACAAGGCATAGTTTTCCCTGCTGGCTCCTTGGGCGGGGGACCCATCTCCAGCCATAGGCCATTTTTGTGCCTGGCGCGACGCCAAGTGGGAAAGGGTGCTGTCGAGGCTGAAGGCAGCAGGAAAGCCCGCAGCCCCCAGGTCTGTGGGGCCAAGCAAGCGGTTCCCAAAGAGCTTTAGAACAAGGCATAGTTTTCCCTGCTGGCTCTTTGGGCGGGAGACCCATCTCCAGCCATAGGCCATTTTTGTGCCTGGCGCGACGCCAAGTGGGAAAGGGTGGTGTCGAGGCTGAAGGCAGCAGCAAAGCCTGCAGCCCCCAGGTCTGTGGGGCTACGCAAGCGGTTCCCAAAGAGCTTTAGAACAAGGCATAGTTTTCCCTGCTGGCTCTTTGGGCGGGGGACCCCTCTCCAGCCATATGGCCATTTTTGTGCCTGGCGCAGCGCCAAGTGGGAAAGGGTGGCTTTGAGGCTGAAGGCAGCAGCAAAGCCTGCAGCCCCCAGGTCTGTGCGGCTACGCAAGCGGTTCCCAAAGAGCTTTAGAACAAGGCATAGTTTTCCCTGCTGGCTCTTTGGGCGGGGGACCCATCTCCAGTCGTATGGCTATTTTTATGCCTGGCGCGGTGCGTAGTGGGAAAGGGTGGCTTTGAGGCTGAAGGCAGCAGGAAAGCCCGCAGCCCCCAGGTCTGTGGGGCTACGCAAGCGGTTCCCAAAGAGCTTTAGAACAAGGCATAGTTTTCCCTGCTGGCTCTTTGGGCGGGGGACCCATCTCCAGCCGTATGGCCATTTTTGTGCCTGGCGCGGCGCCAAGTGGGAAAGGGTGGTGTCGAGGCTGAAGGCAGCAGGAAAGCCCACACCCCCCAGGTCTGTGGGGCTACGCAAGCGGTTCCCAAAGAGCTTTAGAACAAGGCATAGTTTTCCCTGCTGGCTCTTTGGGCGGGGGACCCATCTCCAGCCGTATGGCCATTTTTGTGCCTGGCGCGGCGCCAAGTGGGAAAGGGTGGCTTTGAGGCTGAAGGCAGCAGGAAAGCCCGCAGCCCCCAGGTCTGTGGGGCTACGCAAGCGGTTCCCAAAGAGCTTTAGAACAAGGCCTAGTTTTCCCTGCTGGCTCTTTGGGCGGGGGACCCATCTCCAGCCATATGGCCATTTTTGTGCCTGGCGCAGCGCCAAGTGGGAAAGGGTTGCTTTGAGGCTGAAGGCAGCAGCAAAGCCTGCAGCCCCCAGGTCTGTGGGGCTACGCAAGCGGTTCCCAAAGAGCTTTAGAACAAGGCATAGTTTTCCCTGCTGGCTCTTTGGGCGGGAGACCCATCTCCAGCCATAGGCCATTTTTGTGCCTGGCGCGACGCCAAGTGGGAAAGGGTGTTGTCGAGGCTGAAGGCAGCAGGAAAGCCCGCAGCCCCCAGGTCTGTGGGGCCAAGCAAGCGGTTCCCAAAGAGCTTTAGAACAAGGCATAGTTTTCCCTGCTGGCTCTTTGGGCGGGAGACCCATCTCCAGCCATAGGCCATTTTTGTGCCTGGCGCGACGCCAAGTGGGAAAGGGTGGTGTCGAGTCTGAAGGCAGCAGGAAAGCCTGCAGACCCCAGGTCTGTGGGGCTACGCAAGCGGTTCCCAAAGAGCTTTAGAACAAGGCATAGTTTTCCCTGCTGGCTCTTTGGGCGGGGGACCCATCTCCAGTCGTATGGCTATTTTTATGCCTGGCGCGGTGCGTAGTGGGAAAGGGTGGTTTTGAGGCCGAAGGCAGCAGGAAAGCCCGCAGCCCCCAGGTCTGTGGGGCTACGCAAGCGGTTCCCAAAGAGCTTTAGAACAAGGCATAATTTTCCCTGCTGGCTCTTTGGGCGGGGGACCCATGTCCAGCGGTATGGCCATTTTTGTGCCTGGCGCGACGCCAGGTTGGAAAGGGTGGTGTCGAGTCTGAAGGCAGCAGCAAAGCCTGCAGCCCCCAGGTCTGTGGGGCCAAGCAAGCGGTTCCCAAAGAGCTTTAGAACAAGGCATAGTTTTCCCTGCTGGCTCTTTGGGCGGGGGACCCATATCCAGCCGTATGGCCATTTTTGTGCGTGGCCAGGGGCCAAGTGGGAAAGCGTGGTGTCGAGGCTGAAGGCAGCAGCAAAGCCCACAGCCCCCAGGTCTGTGGGGCTATGCAAGCGGTTCCCAAAGAGCTTTAGAACAAGGCATAGTTTTCCTTGCTGGGTCTTTGGGCATGGGACCCATCTCCAGCCATAGGCCATTTTTGTGCCTACCGCGGCGCCAAGTGGGAAAGGGTGGCTTTGAGGCTGAAGGCAGCAGGAAAGCCCACACCCCCCAGGTCTGTGGGGCTACGCAAGCGGTTCCCAAAGAGCTTTAGAACAAGGCATAGTTTTCCCTGCTGGCTCTTTGGGCGGGGGACCCATCTCCATCCGTATGGCCATTTTTGTGCCTGGCGCGGCGCCAAGTGGGAAAGGGTGGCTTTGAGGCTGAAGGCAGCAGGAAAGCCCGCAGCCCCCAGGTCTGTGGGGCTACGCAAGCGGTTCCCAAAGAGCTTTAGAACAAGGCATAGTTTTCCCTGCTGGCTCTTTGGGCGGGGGACCCCTCTCCAGCCATATGGCCATTTTTGTGCCTGGCGCAGCGCCAAGTGGGAAAGGGTGGCTTTGAGGCTGAAGGCAGCAGCAAAGCCTGCAGCCCCCAGGTCTGTGCGGCTACGCAAGCGGTTCCCAAAGAGCTTTAGAACAAGGCATAGTTTTCCCTGCTGGCTCTTTGGGCGGGGGACCCATCTCCAGTCGTATGGCTATTTTTATGCCTGGTGTGGTGCGTAGTGGGAAAGGGTGGTGTCGAGGCTGAAGGCAGCAGGAAAGCCCGCAGCCCCCAGGTCTGTGGGGCTACGCAAGCGGTTCCCAAAGAGCTTTAGAACAAGGCATAGTTTTCCCTGCTGGTTCTTTGGGCGGGGGACCCATCTCCAGCCGTATGGCCATTTTTGTGCCTTATGCGGCGCCAAGTGGGAAAGGGTGGCTTTGAGGCTGAAGACAGCAGGAAAGCCCGCAGCCCCCAGGTCTGTGGGGCTACGCAAGCGGTTCCCAAAGAGCTTTAGAACAAGGCATAGTTTTCCCTGCTGGCTCCTTGGGCGGGGGACCCATCTCCAGCCATAGGCCATTTTTGTGCCTGGCGCGACGCCAAGTGGGAAAGGGTGCTGTCGAGGCTGAAGGCAGCAGGAAAGCCCGCAGCCCCCAGGTCTGTGGGGCCAAGCAAGCGGTTCCCAAAGAGCTTTAGAACAAGGCATAGTTTTCCCTGCTGGCTCTTTGGGCGGGAGACCCATCTCCAGCCATAGGCCATTTTTGTGCCTGGCGCGACGCCAAGTGGAAAGGGTGGTGTCGAGGCTGAAGGCAGCAGCAAAGCCTGCAGCCCCCAGGTCTGTGGGGCTACGCAAGCGGTTCCCAAAGAGCTTTAGAACAAGGCATAGTTTTCCCTGCTGGCTCTTTGGGCGGGGGACCCCTCTCCAGCCATATGGCCATTTTTGTGCCTGGCGCAGCGCCAAGTGGGAAAGGGTGGCTTTGAGGCTGAAGGCAGCAGCAAAGCCTGCAGCCCCCAGGTCTGTGCGGCTACGCAAGCGGTTCCCAAAGAGCTTTAGAACAAGGCATAGTTTTCCCTGCTGGCTCTTTGGGCGGGGGGACCCATCTCCAGTCGTATGGCTATTTTTATGCCTGGCGCGGTGCGTAGTGGGAAAGGGTGGCTTTGAGCTGAAGGCAGCAGGAAAGCCCGCAGCCCCCAGGTCTGTGGGGCTACGCAAGCGGTTCCCAAAGAGCTTTAGAACAAGGCATAGTTTTCCCTGCTGGCTCTTTGGGCGGGGGGACCCATCTCCAGCCGTATGGCCATTTTTGTGCCTGGCGCGGCGCCAAGTGGGAAAGGGTGGTGTCGAGGCTGAAGGCAGCAGGAAAGCCCACACCCCCCAGGTCTGTGGGGCTACGCAAGCGGTTCCCAAAGAGCTTTAGAACAAGGCATAATTTTCCCTGCTGGCTCTCTGGGCGGGGGACCCCATCTCCAGCCGTATGGCCATTTTTGTGCCTGGCGCGGCGCCAAGTGGGAAAGGGTGGCTTTGAGGCTGAAGGCAGCAGCAAAGCCTGCAGCCCCAGGTCTGTGGGGCTACGCAAGCGGTTCCAAAAGAGCTTTAGAACAAGGCCTAGTTTTCCCTGCTGGCTCTTTGGGCGGGGGACCCATCTCCAGCCGTATGGCCATTTTTGGGCCTGGCGCGGCGCCAAGTGGGAAAGGGTGGCTTTGAGGCTGAAGGCAGCAGGAAAGCCTGCAGCCCCCAGGTTTGTGGGGCTACGCAAGCGGTTCCCAAAGAGCTTTAGAACAAGGCATAGTTTTCCCTGCTGGCTCTTTGGGCGGGGGACCCATCTCCAGCCATAGGCCATTTCTGTGCCTGATAGGGCGCCAAGTGGGAAAGGGTGGTTTTGAGGCTGAAGGCAGCAGGAAAGCCTGCAGCCCCCAGGTCTGTGGGGCTATGCAAGCGGTTCCCAAAGAGCTTTAGAACAAGGCATAGTTTTCCCTGCTGGCTCTTTGGGCGGTGGACCCATCTCCAGCCGTATGGCCATTTTTGTGCGTGGCGCGGCGCCAAGTGGGAAAGGGTGGTGTCGAGGCTGAAGGCAGCAGCAAAGCCCGCAGCCCCCAGGTCTGTGGGGCTATGCAAGCGGTTCCCAAAGAGCTTTAGAACAAGGCATAGTTTTCCTTGCTGGCTCTTTGGGCATGGGACCCATCTCCAGCCATAGGCCATTTTTGTGCCTGGCGCGGCGCCAGGTTGGAAAGGGTGGTGTCGAGTCTGAAGGCAGCAGCAAAGCCTGCAGCCCCCAACTCTGTGGGGCCAAGCAAGCGGTTCCCAAAGAGCTTTAGAACAAGGCATAGTTTTCCCTGCTGGCTCTTTGGGCGGGGGACCCATCTCCAGCCATAGGCCATTTTTGTGCCTGGCGCGGCGCCAAGTGGGAAAGGGTGGCTTTGAGGCTGAAGGCAGCAGGAAAGCCTGCAGCCCCCAGGTCTGTGGGGCTACGCAAGCGGTTCCCAAAGAGCTTTAGAACAAGGCATAGTTTTCCCAGCTGGCTCTTAGGGCATGGGACCCATATCCAGCCATAGGCCATTTTTGTGCCTGATGCGGCACCAAGTGGGAAAGGGTGGCTTTGAGGCTGAAGGCAGCAGGAAAGCCCGCAGCCCCCAGGTCTGTGGGGCTACGCAAGCGGTTCCCAAAGAGCTTTAGAACAAGGCATAATTTTCCCTGCTGGCTCTCTGGGCGGGGGACCCATCTCCAGCCGTATGGCCATTTTTGTGCCTGGCGCGGCGCCAAGTGGGAAAGGGTGCTGTCGAGGCTGAAGGCAGGAGCAAAGCCTGCAGCCCCCAGGTCTGTGCGGCTACGCAAGCGGTTCCCAAAGAGCTTTAGAACAAGGCATAGTTTTCCCTGCTGGCTCTTTGGGCGGGGGACCCATCTCCAGCCATAGGCCATTTTTGTGCCTACCGCGGCGCCAAGTGGGAAAGGTTGGCTTTGAGGCTGAAGGCAGCAGGAAAGCCCACACCCCCCAGGTCTGTGGGGCTACGCAAGCGGTTCCCAAAGAGCTTTAGAACAAGGCATAGTTTTCCCTGCTGGCTCTTTGGGCGGGGGACCCATCTCCAGCCGTATGGCCATTTTTGTGCCTGGCGCGGCGCCAAGTGGGAAAGGGTGGCTTTGAGGCTGAAGGCAGCAGGAAAGCCCGCAGCCCCCAGGTCTGTGGGGCTACGCAAGCGGTTCCCAAAGAGCTTTAGAACAAGGCATAGTTTTCCCTGCTGGCTCTTTGGGCGGGGGACCCCTCTCCAGCCATATGGCCATTTTTGTGCCTTATGCGGCGCCAAGTGGGAAAGGGTGGCTTTGAGGCTGAAGACAGCAGGAAAGCCCGCAGCCCCCAGGTCTGTGGGGCTACGCAAGCGGTTCCCAAAGAGCTTTAGAACAAGGCATAGTTTTCCCTGCTGGCTCCTTGGGCGGGGGACCCATCTCCAGCCATAGGCCATTTTTGTGCCTGGCGCGACGCCAAGTGGGAAAGGGTGCTGTCGAGGCTGAAGGCAGCAGGAAAGCCCGCAGCCCCCAGGTCTGTGGGGCCAAGCAAGCGGTTCCCAAAGAGCTTTAGAACAAGGCATAGTTTTCCCTGCTGGCTCTTTGGGCGGGAGACCCATCTCCAGCCATAGGCCATTTTTGTGCCTGGCGCGACGCCAAGTGGGAAAGGGTGGTGTCGAGGCTGAAGGCAGCAGCAAAGCCTGCAGCCCCCAGGTCTGTGGGGCTACGCAAGCGGTTCCCAAAGAGCTTTAGAACAAGGCATAGTTTTCCCTGCTGGCTCTTTGGGCGGGGGACCCATCTCCAGCCGTATGGCCATTTTTGTGCCTGGCCCGGCGCCAAATGGGAAAGGGTGGTGTCGAGTCTGAAGGCAGCAGCAAAGCCTGCAGCCCCCAGGTCTGTGGGGCCAAGCAAGCGGTTCCCAAAGAGCTTTAGAACAAGGCATAGTTTTCCCTGCTGGCTCTTTGGGCGGGGGACCCATCTCCAGCCATAAGCCATTTTTGTGCCTGGCGCGGCGCCAAGTGGGAAAGGGTGGCTTTGAGGCTGAAGGCAGCAGGAAAGCCTGCAGCCCCCAGGTCTGTGGGGCTACGCAAGCGGTTCCCAAAGAGCTTTAGAACAAGGCATAGTTTTCCCAGCTGGCTCTTAGGGCATGGGACCCATATCCAGCCATAGGCCATTTTTGTGCCTGATGCGGCACCAAGTGGGAAAGGGTGGCTTTGAGGCTGAAGGCAGCAGGAAAGCCCGCAGCCCCCAGGTCTGTGGGGCTACGCAAGCGGTTCCCAAAGAGCTTTAGAACAAGGCATAATTTTCCCTGCTGGCTCTCTGGGCGGGGGACCCATCTCCAGCCGTATGGCCATTTTTGTGCCTGGCGCGGCGCCAAGTGGGAAAGGGTGCTGTCGAGGCTGAAGGCAGGAGCAAAGCCTGCAGCCCCCAGGTCTGTGCGGCTACGCAAGCGGTTCCCAAAGAGCTTTAGAACAAGGCATAGTTTTCCCTGCTGGCTCTTTGGGCGGGGGACCCATCTCCAGCCATAGGCCATTTTTGTGCCTACCGCGGCGCCAAGTGGGAAAGGTTGGCTTTGAGGCTGAAGGCAGCAGGAAAGCCCACACCCCCCAGGTCTGTGGGGCTACGCAAGCGGTTCCCAAAGAGCTTTAGAACAAGGCATAGTTTTCCCTGCTGGCTCTTTGGGCGGGGGACCCATCTCCAGCCGTATGGCCATTTTTGTGCCTGGCGCGGCGCCAAGTGGGAAAGGGTGGCTTTGAGGCTGAAGGCAGCAGGAAAGCCCGCAGCCCCCAGGTCTGTGGGGCTACGCAAGCGGTTCCCAAAGAGCTTTAGAACAAGGCATAGTTTTCCCTGCTGGCTCTTTGGGCGGGGGACCCCTCTCCAGCCATATGGCCATTTTTGTGCCTTATGCGGCGCCAAGTGGGAAAGGGTGGCTTTGAGGCTGAAGACAGCAGGAAAGCCCGCAGCCCCCAGGTCTGTGGGGCTACGCAAGCGGTTCCCAAAGAGCTTTAGAACAAGGCATAGTTTTCCCTGCTGGCTCCTTGGGCGGGGGACCCATCTCCAGCCATAGGCCATTTTTGTGCCTGGCGCGACGCCAAGTGGGAAAGGGTGCTGTCGAGGCTGAAGGCAGCAGGAAAGCCCGCAGCCCCCAGGTCTGTGGGGCCAAGCAAGCGGTTCCCAAAGAGCTTTAGAACAAGGCATAGTTTTCCCTGCTGGCTCTTTGGGCGGGAGACCCATCTCCAGCCATAGGCCATTTTTGTGCCTGGCGCGACGCCAAGTGGGAAAGGGTGGTGTCGAGGCTGAAGGCAGCAGCAAAGCCTGCAGCCCCCAGGTCTGTGGGGCTACGCAAGCGGTTCCCAAAGAGCTTTAGAACAAGGCATAGTTTTCCCTGCTGGCTCTTTGGGCGGGGGACCCCTCTCCAGCCATATGGCCATTTTTGTGCCTGGCGCAGCGCCAAGTGGGAAAGGGTGGCTTTGAGGCTGAAGGCAGCAGCAAAGCCTGCAGCCCCCAGGTCTGTGCGGCTACGCAAGCGGTTCCCAAAGAGCTTTAGAACAAGGCATAGTTTTCCCTGCTGGCTCTTTGGGCGGGGGACCCATCTCCAGTCGTATGGCTATTTTTATGCCTGGCGCGGTGCGTAGTGGGAAAGGGTGGCTTTGAGGCTGAAGGCAGCAGGAAAGCCCGCAGCCCCCAGGTCTGTGGGGCTACGCAAGCGGTTCCCAAAGAGCTTTAGAACAAGGCATAGTTTTCCCTGCTGGCTCTTTGGGCGGGGGACCCATCTCCAGCCGTATGGCCATTTTTGTGCCTGGCGCGGCGCCAAGTGGGAAAGGGTGGTGTCGAGGCTGAAGGCAGCAGGAAAGCCCACACCCCCCAGGTCTGTGGGGCTACGCAAGCGGTTCCCAAAGAGCTTTAGAACAAGGCATAATTTTCCCTGCTGGCTCTCTGGGCGGGGGACCCATCTCCAGCCGTATGGCCATTTTTGTGCCTGGCGCGGCGCCAAGTGGGAAAGGGTGGCTTTGAGGCTGAAGGCAGCAGCAAAGCCTGCAGCCCCAGGTCTGTGGGGCTACGCAACCGGTTCCAAAAGAGCTTTAGAACAAGGCCTAGTTTTCCCTGCTGGCTCTTTGGGCGGGGGACCCATCTCCAGCCGTATGGCCATTTTTGGGCCTGGCGCGGCGCCAAGTGGGAAAGGGTGGCTTTGAGGCTGAAGGCAGCAGGAAAGCCTGCAGCCCCCAGGTTTGTGGGGCTACGCAAGCGGTTCCCAAAGAGCTTTAGAACAAGGCATAGTTTTCCCTGCTGGCTCTTTGGGCGGGGGACCCATCTCCAGCCATAGGCCATTTCTGTGCCTGATAGGGCGCCAAGTGGGAAAGGGTGGTTTTGAGGCTGAAGGCAGCAGGAAAGCCTGCAGCCCCCAGGTCTGTGGGGCTATGCAAGCGGTTCCCAAAGAGCTTTAGAACAAGGCATAGTTTTCCCTGCTGGCTCTTTGGGCGGTGGACCCATCTCCAGCCGTATGGCCATTTTTGTGCCTGGCGCGGCGCCAAGTGGGAAAGGGTGGTGTCGAGGCTGAAGGCAGCAGCAAAGCCCGCAGCCCCCAGGTCTGTGGGGCTATGCAAGCGGTTCCCAAAGAGCTTTAGAACAAGGCATAGTTTTCCTTGCTGGCTCTTTGGGCATGGGACCCATCTCCAGCCATAGGCCATTTTTGTGCCTGGCGCGGCGCCAGGTTGGAAAGGGTGGTGTCGAGTCTGAAGGCAGCAGCAAAGCCTGCAGCCCCCAACTCTGTGGGGCCAAGCAAGCGGTTCCCAAAGAGCTTTAGAACAAGGCATAGTTTTCCCTGCTGGCTCTTTGGGCGGGGGACCCATCTCCAGCCATAGGCCATTTTTGTGCCTGGCGCGGCGCCAAGTGGGAAAGGGTGGCTTTGAGGCTGAAGGCAGCAGGAAAGCCTGCAGCCCCCAGGTCTGTGGGGCTACGCAAGCGGTTCCCAAAGAGCTTTAGAACAAGGCATAGTTTTCCCAGCTGGCTCTTAGGGCATGGGACCCATATCCAGCCATAGGCCATTTTTGTGCCTGATGCGGCACCAAGTGGGAAAGGGTGGCTTTGAGGCTGAAGGCAGCAGGAAAGCCCGCAGCCCCCAGGTCTGTGGGGCTACGCAAGCGGTTCCCAAAGAGCTTTAGAACAAGGCATAATTTTCCCTGCTGGCTCTCTGGGCGGGGGACCCATCTCCAGCCGTATGGCCATTTTTGTCCCTGGCCCGGCGCCAAGTGGGAAAGGGTGCTGTCGAGGCTGAAGGCAGGAGCAAAGCCTGCAGCCCCCAGGTCTGTGCGGCTACGCAAGCGGTTCCCAAAGAGCTTTAGAACAAGGCATAGTTTTCCCTGCTGGCTCTTTGGGCGGGGGACCCATCTCCAGCCATAGGCCATTTTTGTGCCTACCGCGGCGCCAAGTGGGAAAGGTTGGCTTTGAGGCTGAAGGCAGCAGGAAAGCCCACACCCCCCAGGTCTGTGGGGCTACGCAAGCGGTTCCCAAAGAGCTTTAGAACAAGGCATAGTTTTCCCTGCTGGCTCTTTGGGCGGGGGACCCATCTCCAGCCGTATGGCCATTTTTGTGCCTGGCGCGGCGCCAAGTGGGAAAGGGTGGCTTTGAGGCTGAAGGCAGCAGGAAAGCCCGCAGCCCCCAGGTCTGTGGGGCTACGCAAGCGGTTCCCAAAGAGCTTTAGAACAAGGCATAGTTTTCCCTGCTGGCTCTTTGGGCGGGGGACCCCTCTCCAGCCATATGGCCATTTTTGTGCCTGGCGCAGCGCCAAGTGGGAAAGGGTGGCTTTGAGGCTGAAGGCAGCAGCAAAGCCTGCAGCCCCCAGGTCTGTGCGGCTACGCAAGCGGTTCCCAAAGAGCTTTAGAACAAGGCATAGTTTTCCCTGCTGGCTCTTTGGGCGGGGGACCCATCTCCAGTCGTATGGCTATTTTTATGCCTGGCGCGGTGCGTAGTGGGAAAGGGTGGCTTTGAGGCTGAAGGCAGCAGGAAAGCCCGCAGCCCCCAGGTCTGTGGGGCTACGCAAGCGGTTCCCAAAGAGCTTTAGAACAAGGCATAGTTTTCCCTGCTGGTTCTTTGGGCGGGGGACCCATCTCCAGCCGTATGGCCATTTTTGTGCCTTATGCGGCGCCAAGTGGGAAAGGGTGGCTTTGAGGCTGAAGACAGCAGGAAAGCCCGCAGCCCCCAGGTCTGTGGGGCTACGCAAGCGGTTCCCAAAGAGCTTTAGAACAAGGCATAGTTTTCCCTGCTGGCTCCTTGGGCGGGGGACCCATCTCCAGCCATAGGCCATTTTTGTGCCTGGCGCGACGCCAAGTGGGAAAGGGTGCTGTCGAGGCTGAAGGCAGCAGGAAAGCCCGCAGCCCCCAGGTCTGTGGGGCCAAGCAAGCGGTTCCCAAAGAGCTTTAGAACAAGGCATAGTTTTCCCTGCTGGCTCTTTGGGCGGGAGACCCATCTCCAGCCATAGGCCATTTTTGTGCCTGGCGCGACGCCAAGTGGGAAAGGGTGGTGTCGAGGCTGAAGGCAGCAGCAAAGCCTGCAGCCCCCAGGTCTGTGGGGCTACGCAAGCGGTTCCCAAAGAGCTTTAGAACAAGGCATAGTTTTCCCTGCTGGCTCTTTGGGCGGGGGACCCCTCTCCAGCCATATGGCCATTTTTGTGCCTGGCGCAGCGCCAAGTGGGAAAGGGTGGCTTTGAGGCTGAAGGCAGCAGCAAAGCCTGCAGCCCCCAGGTCTGTGCGGCTACGCAAGCGGTTCCCAAAGAGCTTTAGAACAAGGCATAGTTTTCCCTGCTGGCTCTTTGGGCGGGGGACCCATCTCCAGTCGTATGGCTATTTTTATGCCTGGCGCGGTGCGTAGTGGGAAAGGGTGGCTTTGAGGCTGAAGGCAGCAGGAAAGCCCGCAGCCCCCAGGTCTGTGGGGCTACGCAAGCGGTTCCCAAAGAGCTTTAGAACAAGGCATAGTTTTCCCTGCTGGCTCTTTGGGCGGGGGACCCATCTCCAGCCGTATGGCCATTTTTGTGCCTGGCGCGGCGCCAAGTGGGAAAGGGTGGTGTCGAGGCTGAAGGCAGCAGGAAAGCCCACACCCCCCAGGTCTGTGGGGCTACGCAAGCGGTTCCCAAAGAGCTTTAGAACAAGGCATAGTTTTCCCTGCTGGCTCTTTGGGCGGGGGACCCATCTCCAGCCGTATGGCCATTTTTGTGCCTGGCGCGGCGCCAAGTGGGAAAGGGTGGCTTTGAGGCTGAAGGCAGCAGGAAAGCCCGCAGCCCCCAGGTCTGTGGGGCTACGCAAGCGGTTCCCAAAGAGCTTTAGAACAAGGCATAGTTTTCCCTGCTGGCTCTTTGGGCGGGGGACCCATCTCCAGCCATATGGCCATTTTTGTGCCTGGCGCAGCGCCAAGTGGGAAAGGGTTGCTTTGAGGCTGAAGGCAGCAGCAAAGCCTGCAGCCCCCAGGTCTGTGGGGCTACGCAAGCGGTTCCCAAAGAGCTTTAGAACAAGGCATAGTTTTCCCTGCTGGCTCTTTGGGCGGGAGACCCATCTCCAGCCATAGGCCATTTTTGTGCCTGGCGCGACGCCAAGTGGGAAAGGGTGTTGTCGAGGCTGAAGGCAGCAGGAAAGCCCGCAGCCCCCAGGTCTGTGGGGCCAAGCAAGCGGTTCCCAAAGAGCTTTAGAACAAGGCATAGTTTTCCCTGCTGGCTCTTTGGGCGGGAGACCCATCTCCAGCCATAGGCCATTTTTGTGCCTGGCGCGACGCCAAGTGGGAAAGGGTGGTGTCGAGTCTGAAGGCAGCAGGAAAGCCTGCAGACCCCAGGTCTGTGGGGCTACGCAAGCGGTTCCCAAAGAGCTTTAGAACAAGGCATAGTTTTCCCTGCTGGCTCTTTGGGCGGGGGACCCATCTCCAGTCGTATGGCTATTTTTATGCCTGGCGCGGTGCGTAGTGGGAAAGGGTGGTTTTGAGGCCGAAGGCAGCAGGAAAGCCCGCAGCCCCCAGGTCTGTGGGGCTACGCAAGCGGTTCCCAAAGAGCTTTAGAACAAGGCATAATTTTCCCTGCTGGCTCTTTGGGCGGGGGACCCATGTCCAGCGGTATGGCCATTTTTGTGCCTGGCGCGGCGCCAAGTGGGAAAGGGTGGTGTCGAGGCTGAAGGCAGCAGGAAAGCCCGCAGCCCCCAGGTCTGTGGGGCTACGCAAGTGGTTCCCAAAGAGCTTTAGAACAAGGCATAATTTTCCCTGCTGGCTCTTTGGGCGGGGGACCCATCTCCAGCCGTATGGCCATTTTTGCGCCTGGCGCAGTGCCAAGTGGGAAAGGGTGGTGTCGAGGCTGAAGGCAGCAGGAAAGCCCACAGCCCCCAGGTCTGTGGGGCTACACAAGCGGTTCCCAAAGAGCTTTAGAACAAGGCATAGTTTTCCCTGCTGGCTCTTTGGACGGTGGACCCATCTCAAGCCGTATGGCCATTTTTGTGCCTGGCGCGGCGCCAAGTGGGAAAGGGTGGTGTCGAGGCTGAAGGCAGCAGCAAAGCCCGCAGCCCCCAGGTCTGTGGGGCTATGCAAGCGGTTCCCAAAGAGCTTTAGAACAAGGCATAGTTTTCCTTGCTGGCTCTTTGGGCATGGGACCCATCTCCAGCCATAGGCCATTTTTGTGCCTGGCGCGACGCCAGGTTGGAAAGGGTGGTGTCGAGTCTGAAGGCAGCAGCAAAGCCCGCAGCCCCCAGGTCTGTGGGGCCAAGCAAGCGGTTCCCAAAGAGCTTTAGAACAAGGCATAGTTTTCCCTGCTGGCTCTTTGGGCGGGGGACCCATATCCAGCCGTATGGCCATTTTTGTGCGTGGCCAGGGGCCAAGTGGGAAAGCGTGGTGTCGAGGCTGAAGGCAGCAGCAAAGCCCACAGCCCCCAGGTCTGTGGGGCTATGCAAGCGGTTCCCAAAGAGCTTTAGAACAAGGCATAGTTTTCCTTGCTGGGTCTTTGGGCATGGGACCCATCTCCAGCCATATGCCATTTTTGTGCCTACCGCGGCGCCAAGTGGGAAAGGGTGGCTTTGAGGCTGAAGGCAGCAGGAAAGCCCACACCCCCCAGGTCTGTGGGGCTACGCAAGCGGTTCCCAAAGAGCTTTAGAACAAGGCATAGTTTTCCCTGCTGGCTCTTTGGGCGGGGGACCCATCTCCATCCGTATGGCCATTTTTGTGCCTGGCGCGGCGCCAAGTGGGAAAGGGTGGCTTTGAGGCTGAAGGCAGCAGGAAAGCCCACAGCCCCCAGGTCTGTGGGGCTACGCAAGCGGTTCCCAAAGAGCTTTAGAACAAGGCATAGTTTTCCCTGCTGGCTCTTTGGGCGGGGGACCCCTCTCCAGCCATATGGCCATTTTTGTGCCTGGCGCAGCGCCAAGTGGGAAAGGGTGGCTTTGAGGCTGAAGGCAGCAGCAAAGCCTGCAGCCCCCAGGTCTGTGCGGCTACGCAAGCGGTTCCCAAAGAGCTTTAGAACAAGGCATAGTTTTCCCTGCTGGCTCTTTGGGCGGGGGACCCATCTCCACTCGTATGGCTATTTTTATGCCTGGTGTGGTGCTTAGTGGGAAAGGGTGGTGTCGAGGCTGAAGGCAGCAGGAAAGCCCGCAGCCCCCAGGTCTGTGGGGCTACGCAAGCGGTTCCCAAAGAGCTTTAGAACAAGGCATAGTTTTCCCTGCTGGCTCCTTGGGCGGGGGACCCATCTCCAGCCATAGGCCATTTTTGTGCCTGGCGCGACGCCAAGTGGGAAAGGGTGTTGTCGAGGCTGAAGGCAGCAGGAAAGCCCGCAGCCCCCAGGTCTGTGGGGCCAAGCAAGCGGTTCCCAAAGAGCTTTAGAACAAGGCATAGTTTTCCCTGCTGGCTCTTTGGGCGGGGGACCCATCTCCAGCCATAGGCCATTTTTGTGCCTAGCGTGGCGCCAAGTGGGAAAGGGTGGCTTTGAGGCTGAAGGCAGCAGCAAAGCCTGCAGCCCCCAGGTTTGTGGGGCTACGCAAGCGGTTCCCAAAGAGCTTTAGAACAAGGCATAGTTTTCCCTGCTGGCTCTTTGGGCGGGGGACCCATCTCCAGTCGTATGGCTATTTTTATGCCTGGCGCGGTGCGTAGTGGGAAAGGGTGGTTTTGAGGCTGAAGGCAGCAGGAAAGCCCGCAGCCCCCAGGTCTGTGGGGCTACGCAAGCGGTTCCCAAAGAGCTTTAGAACAAGGCATAATTTTCCCTGCTGGCTCTTTGGGCGGGGGACCCATCTCCAGCCGTATGGCCATTTTTGTGCCTGGCGCGGCGCCAAGTGGGAAAGGGTGGTGTCGAGGCTGAAGGCAGCAGGAAAGCCCACACCCCCCAGGTCTGTGGGGCTACGCAAGCGGTTCCCAAAGAGCTTTAGAACAAGGCATAGTCTTCCCTGATTTCTCTTTGGGCGGGGGACCCATCTCCAGCCGTATGGCCATTTTTGTGCCTGGCGCGGCGCCAAGTGGGAAAGGGTGGCTTTGAGGCTGAAGGCAGCAGGAAAGCCCGCAGCCCCCAGGTCTGTGGGGCTACGCAAGCGGTTCCCAAAGAGCTTTAGAACAAGGCATAGTTTTCCCTGCTGGCTCTTTGGGCGGGGGACCCATCTCCAGCCATATGGCCATTTTTGTGCCTGGCGCAGCGCCAAGTGGGAAAGGGTGGCTTTGAGGCTGAAGGCAGCAGCAAAGCCCGCAGCCCCCAGGTCTGTGGGGCTACGCAAGCGGTTCCCAAAGAGCTTTAGAACAAGGCATAGTTTTCCCTGCTGGCTCTTTGGGCGGGAGACCCATCTCCAGCCATAGGCAATTTTTGTGCCTGGCGCGACGCCAAGTGGGAAAGGGTGGTTTTGAGGCTGAAGGCAGCAGGAAAGCCTGCAGCCCCCAGGTCTGTGGGGCTACGCAAGCGGTTCCCAAAGAGCTTTAGAACAAGGCATAGTTTTCCCTGCTGGCTCTTTGGGCGGGGGACCCATCTCCAGCGGTATGGCCATTTTTGTGCCTGGCGCGGCGCCAAGTGGGAAAGGGTGGTGTCGAGGCTGAAGGCAGCAGGAAAGCCCGCAGCCCCCAGGTCTGTGGGGCTACGCAAGTGGTTCCCAAAGAGCTTTAGAACAAGGCATAATTTTCCCTCCTGGCTCTTTGGGCGGGGGACCCATCTCCAGCCGTATGGCCATTTTTGCGCCTGGCGCAGTGCCAAGTGGGAAAGGGTGGTGTCGAGGCTGAAGGCAGCAGCAAAGCCCGCAGCCCCCAGGTCTGTGGGGCTACGCAAGCGGTTCCCAAAGAGCTTTAGAACAAGGCATAGTTTTCCCTGCTGGCTCTTTGGGCGGTGGACCCATCTGCAGCCGTATGGCCATTTTTGTGCCTGGCGCGGCGCCAAGTGGGAAAGGGTGGTGTCGAGGCTGAAGGCAGCAGCAAAGCCCGCAGCCCCCAGGTCTGTGGGGCTACGCAAGCGGTTCCCAAAGAGCTTTAGAACAAGGCATAGTTTTCAATGCTGGCTCTTTGGGCATGGGACCCATCTCCAGCCATAGGCCATTTTTGTGCCTGGCGCGGCGCCAGGTTGGAAAGGGTGGTGTCGAGTCTGAAGGCAGCAGGAAAGCCTGCAGCCCCCAGGTCTGTGGGGCCAAGCAAGCGGTTCCCAAAGAGCTTTAGAACAAGGCATAGTTTTCCCTGCTGGCTCTTTGGGCGGGGGACCCATCTCCTGCCATAGGCCATTTTTGTGCCTGGCGCGACGCCAAGTGGGAAAGGGTGGCTTTGAGGCTGAAGCAGCAGCAAAGCCTGCAGCCCCCAGGTCTGTGGGGCTACGCAAGCGGTTCCCAAAGAGCTTTAGAACAAGGCATAGTTTTCCCAGCTGGCTCTTAGGGCATGGGACCCATATCCAGCCATAGGCCATTTTTGTGCCTGATGCGGCACCAAGTGGGAAAGGGTGGCTTTGAGGCTGAAGGCAGCAGGAAAGCCCGCAGCCCCCAGGTCTGTGGGGCTACGCAAGCGGTTCCCAAAGAGCTTTAGAACAAGGCATAATTTTCCCTGCTGGCTCTCTGGGCGGGGGACCCATCTCCAGCCGTATGGCCATTTTTGTGCCTGGCGCGGCGCCAAGTGGGAAAGGGTGCTGTCGAGGCTGAAGGCAGCAGGAGAGCCTGCAGCCCCCAGGTCTGTGCGGCTACGCAAGCGGTTCCCAAAGAGTTTTTGAACAAGGCATAGTTTTCCCTGCTGGCTCTTTGGGCGGGGGACCCATCTCCAGCCGTATGGCCATTTTTGTGCGTGGCCAGGGGCCAAGTGGGAAAGCGTGGTGTCGAGGCTGAAGGCAGCAGGAAGGCCCACAGCCCCCAGTTCTGTGCGGCTATGCAAGCGGTTCCCAAAGAGCTTTAGAACAAGGCATAGTTTTCCTTGCTGGGTCTTTGGGCATGGGACCCATCTCCAGCCATAGACCATTTTTGTGCCTACCGCGGCGCCAAGTGGGAAAGGGTGGCTTTGAGGCTGAAGGCAGCAGGAAAGCCCGCAGCCCCCAGGTCTGTGGGGCTACGCAAGCGGTTCCCAAAGAGCTTTAGAACAAGGCATAGTTTTCCCTGCTGGCTCTTTGGGCGGGGGACCCATCTCCAGCCATATGGCCATTTTTGTGCCTGGCGCAGCGCCAAGTGGGAAAGGGTGGCTTTGAGGCTGAAGGCAGCAGCAAAGCCTGCAGCCCCCAGGTCTGTGCGGCTACGCAAGCGGTTCCCAAAGAGCTTTAGAACAAGGCATAGTTTTCCCTGCTGGCTCTTTGGGCGGGGGACCCATCTCCAGTCGTATGGCTATTTTTATGCCTGGCGCAGCGCCAAGTGGGAAAGGGTGGTGTCGAGGCTGAAGGCAGCAGGAAAGCCCGCAGCCCCCAGGTCTGTGGGGCTACGCAAGCGGTTCCCAAAGAGCTTTAGAACAAGGCATAGTTTTCCCTGCTGGCTCTTTGGGCGGGGGACCCATCTCCAGCCGTATGGCCATTTTTGTGCCTGATGCGGCGCCAAGTGGGAAAGGGTGGCTTTGAGGCTGAAGACAGCAGGAAAGCCTGCAGCCCCCAGGTCTGTGGGGCTACGCAAGCGGTTCCCAAAGAGCTTTAGAACAAGGCATAGTTTTCCCTGCTGGCTCCTTGGGCGGGGGACCCATCTCCAGCCATAGGCCATTTTTGTGCCTGGCGCGGCGCCAAGTGGGAAAGGGTGGTGTCGAGGCTGAAGGCAGCAGGAAAGCCCACACCCCCCAGGTCTGTGGGGCTACGCAAGCGGTTCCCAAAGAGCTTTAGAACAAGGCATAGTTTTCCCTGATGGCTCTTTGGGCGGGGGACCCATCTCCAGCCGTATGGCCATTTTTGTGCCTGGCGCGGCGCCAAGTGGGAAAGGGTGGCTTTGAGGCTGAAGGCAGCAGGAAAGCCCGCAGCCCCCAGGTCTGTGGGGCTACGCAAGCGGTTCCCAAAGAGCTTTAGAACAAGGCATAGTTTTCCCTGCTGGCTCGTTGGGCGGGGGACCCATCTCCAGCCATATGGCCATTTTTGTGCCTGGCGCAGCGCCAAGTGGGAAAGGGTTGCTTTGAGGCTGAAGGCAGCAGCAAAGCCTGCAGCCCCCAGGTCTGTGGGGCTACGCAAGCGGTTCCCAAAGAGCTTTAGAACAAGGCATAGTTTTCCCTGCTGGCTCTTTGGGCGGGAGACCCATCTCCAGCCATAGGCCATTTTTGTGCCTGGCGCGGCGCCAAGTGGGAAAGGGTGTTGTCGAGGCTGAAGGCAGCAGGAAAGCCCGCAGCCCCCAGGTCTGTGGGGCCAAGCAAGCGGTTCCCAAAGAGCTTTAGAACAAGGCATAGTTTTCCCTGCTGGCTCTTTGGGCGGGGGACCCATCTCCAGTCGTATGGCTATTTTTATGCCTGGCGCGGTGCGTAGTGGGAAAGGGTGGTTTTGAGGCTGAAGGCAGCAGGAAAGCCCGCAGCCCCCAGGTCTGTGGGGCTACGCAAGCGGTTCCCAAAGAGCTTTAGAACAAGGCATAATTTTCCCTCCTGGCTCTTTGGGCGGGGGACCCATCTCCAGCCGTATGGCCATTTTTGTGCCTGGCGCGGCGCCAAGTGGGAAAGGGTGGTGTCGAGGCTGAAGGCAGCAGCAAAGCCTGCAGCCCCCAGGTCTGTGGGGCTACGCAAGCGGTTCCCAAAGAGCTTTAGAACAAGGCATAGTTTTCCCTGCTGGCTCCTTGGGCAGGGGACCCATCTCCAGCCATATGGCCATTTTTGTGCCTGGCGCGGCGCCAAGTGGGAAAGGATGGCTTTGAGGCTGAAGGCAGCAGGAAAGCCCACACCCCCCAGGTCTGTGGGGCCAAGCAAGCGGTTCCCAAAGAGCTTTAGAACAAGGCATAGTTTTCCCTGCTGGCTCTTTGGGCGGGGGACCCATCTCCAGCCGTATGGCCATTTTTGTGCCTGGCGCGGCGCCAAGTGGGAAAGGGTGGCTTTGAGGCTGAAGGCAGCAGGAAAGCCCGCAGCCCCCAGGTCTGTGGGGCTACGCAAGCGGTTCCCAAAGAGCTTTAGAACAAGCCATAGTTTTCCCTGCTGGCTCTTTGGGCGGGGGACCCATCTCCAGCCGTATGGCCATTTTTGTGCCTGGCGCGGCGCCAAGTGGGAAAGGGTGGCTTTGAGGCTGAAGGCAGCAGCAAAGCCTGCAGCCCCCAGGTCTGTGCGGCTACGCAAGCGGTTCCCAAAGAGCTTTAGAACAAGGCATAGTTTTCCCTGCTGGCTCTTTGGGCGGGGGACCCATCTCCAGTCGTATGGCTATTTTTATGCCTGGCGCGGTGCGTAGTGGGAAAGGGTGGTGTCGAGTCTGAAGGCAGCAGGAAAGCCCGCAGCCCCCAGGTCTGTGGGGCTACGCAAGCGGTTCCCAAAGAGCTTTAGAACAAGGCATAGTTTTCCCTGCTGGCTCTTTGGGCGGGGGACCCATCTCCAGCCATAGGCCATTTTTGTGCCTGATGCGGCGCCAAGTGGGAAAGGGTGGCTTTGAGGCTGAAGGCAGCAGGAAAGCGCGCAGCCCCCAGGTCTGTGGGGCTACGCAAGCGGTTCCCAAAGAGCTTTAGAACAAGGCATAGTTTTCCCTGCTGGCTCTCTGGGCGGGGGACCCATATCCAGTCGTATGGCTATTTTTATGCCTGGCGCGGTGCGTAGTGGGAAAGGGTGGTGTCGAGGCTGAAGGCAGCAGCAAAGCCTGCAGCCCCCAGGTCTGTGCGGCTACGCAAGCGGTTCCCAAAGAGCTTTAGAACAAGGCATAGTTTTCCCTGCTGGCTCTTTGGGCATGGGAGCCATCTCCAGCCATAGGCCATTTTTGTGCCTGGCGCGACGCCAAGTGGGAAAGGGTGGCTTTGAGGCTGAAGGCAGCAGGAAAGCCCGCAGCCCCCAGGTCTGTGGGGCTACGCAAGCGGTTCCCAAAGAGCTTTAGAACAAGGCATAGTTTTCCCAGCTGGCTCTTAGGGCATGGGACCCATATCCAGCCATAGGCCATTTTTGTGCTTGATGCGGCGCCAAGTGGGAAAGGGTGGCTTTGAGGCTGAAGGCAGCAGGAAAGCCTGCAGCCCCCAGGTCTGTGGGGCTACGCAAGCGGTTCCCAAAGAGCTTTAGAACAAGGCATAGTTTTCCCTGCTGGCTCTTTGGGCGGGGGACCCATCTCCAGCCGTATGGCCATTTTTGTGCCTGGCGCGGTGCGTAGTGGGAAAGGGTGGTTTTGAGGCTGAAGGCAGCAGCAAAGCCTGCAGCCCCCAGGTCTGTGGGGCTACGCAAGCGGTTCCCAAAGAGCTTTAGAACAAGGCATAGTTTTCCCAGCTGGCTCTTTGGGCGGGGGACCCATCTCCAGCCATATGGCCATTTTTATGCCTGGGGCGGCGCCAAGTGGGAAAGGGTGGTGTCGAGGCTGAAGGCAGCAGGAAAGCCCGCAGCCCCCAGGTCTGTGGGGCTACGCAAGTGGTTCCCAAAGAGCTTTAGAACAAGGCATAATTTTCCCTGATGGCTCTCTGGGCGGGGGACCCATCTCCAGCCGTATGACCATTTTTGTGCCTGGCGCGGCGTCAAGTGGGAAAGGGTGCTGTCGAGGCTGAAGGCAGCAGGAAAGCCTGCAGCCCCCAGGTCTGTGGGGCTACGCAAGCGGTTCCCAAAGAGCTTTAGAACAAGGCATAGTTTTCCCTGCTGGCTCTTTGGGCGGGGGACCCATCTCCAGCCGTATGGCCATTTTTGTGCCTGGCGCAGCGCCAAGTGGGAAAGGGTTGCTTTGAGGCTGAAGGCAGCAGCAAAGCCCGCAGCCCCCAGGTCTGTGGGGCCAAGCAAGCGGTTCCCAAAGAGCTTTAGAACAAGGCATAGTTTTCCCTGCTGGCTCTTTGGGCGGGAGACCCATCTCCAGCCATAGGCCATTTTTGTGCCTGGCGCGACGCCAAGTGGGAAAGGGTGGTTTTGAGGCTGAAGGCAGCAGGAAAGCCTGCAGCCCCCAGGTCTGTGGGGCTACGCAAGCGGTTCCCAAAGAGCTTTAGAACAAGGCATAGTTTTCCCTGCTGGCTCTTTGGGCGGGGGACCCATCTCCAGCGGTATGGCCATTTTTGTGCGTGGCCAGGGGCCAAGTGGGAAAGCGTGGTGTCGAGGCTGAAGGCAGCAGGAAGGCCCACAGCCCCCAGGTCTGTGGGGCTATGCAAGCGGTTCCCAAAGAGCTTTAGAACAAGGCATAGTTTTCCTTGCTGGGTCTTTGGGCATGGGACCCATCTCCAGCCATAGACCATTTTTGTGCCTACCGCGGCGCCAAGTGGGAAAGGGTGGCTTTGAGGCTGAAGGCAGCAGGAAAGCCCGCACCCCCCAGGTCTGTGGGGCTACGCAAGCGGTTCCCAAAGAGCTTTAGAACAAGGCATAGTTTTCCCTGATGGCTCTTTGGGCGGGGGACCCATCTCCAGCCGTATGGCCATTTTTGTGCCTGGCCCGGCGCCAAGTGGGAAAGGGTGGCTTTGAGGCTGAAGGCAGCAGGAAAGCCCGCAGCCCCCAGGTCTGTGGGGCTACGCAAGCGGTTCCCAAAGAGCTTTAGAACAAGGCATAGTTTTCCCTGCTGGCTCTTTGGGCGGGGGACCCATCTCCAGTCGTATGGCTATTTTTATGCCTGGCGCGGTGCGTAGTGGGAAAGGGTGGTGTAGAGGCTGAAGGCAGCAGGAAAGCCCGCAGCCCCCAGGTCTGTGGGTCTACGCAAGCGGTTCCCAAAGAGCTTTAGAACAAGGCATAGTTTTCCCTGCTGGCTCTTTGGGCGGGTGACCCATCTCCAGCCGTATGGCCATTTTTGTGCCTGATGCGGCGCCAAGTGGGAAAGGGTGGCTTTGAGGCTGAAGGCAGCAGGAAAGCCCGCAGCCCCCAGGTCTGTGGGGCTACGCAAGCGGTTCCCAAAGAGCTTTAGAACAAGGCATAATTTTCCCTGCTGGCTCTTTGGGCGGGGGACCCATCTCCAGCCATATGGCCATTTTTGTGCCTGGCGCAGCGCCAAGTGGGAAAGGGTGGCTTTGAGGCTGAAGGCAGCAGGAAAGCCCGCAGCCCCCAGGTCTGTGGGGCTACGCAAGCGGTTCCCAAAGAGCTTTAGAACAAGGCATAGTTTTCCCTGCTGGCTCTTTGGGCGGGGGACCCATCTCCAGCCGTATGGCCATTTTTGGGCCTGGCGCGGCGCCAAGTGGGAAAGGGTGGCTTTGAGGCTGAAGGCAGCAGGAAAGCCCGCAGCCCCCAGGTCTGTGGGGCTACGCAAGCGGTTCCCAAAGAGCTTTAGAACAAGGCATAGTTTTCCCTGCTGGCTCTTTGGGCGGGGGACCCATCTCCAGCCATATGGCCATTTTTGTGCCTGGCGCAGCGCCAAGTGGGAAAGGGTTACTTTGAGGCTGAAGGCAGCAGCAAAGCCTGCAGCCCCCAGGTCTGTGGGGCTACGCAAGCGGTTCCCAAAGAGCTTTAGAACAAGGCATAGTTTTCCCTGCTGGCTTTTTGGGCGGGAGACCCATCTCCAGCCATAGGCCATTTTTGTGCCTGGCGCGACGCCAAGTGGGAAAGGGTGTTGTCGAGGCTGAAGGCAGCAGGAAAGCCCGCAGCCCCCAGGTCTGTGGGGCCAAGCAAGCGGTTCCCAAAGAGCTTTAGAACAAGGCATAGTTTTCCCTGCTGGCTCTTTGGGCGGGAGACCCATCTCCAGCCATAGGCCATTTTTGTGCCTGGCGCGACGCCAAGTGGGAAAGGGTGGTTTTGAGGCTGAAGGCAGCAGGAAAGCCTGCAGCCCCCAGGTCTGTGGGGCTACGCAAGGGGTTCCCAAAGAGCTTTAGAACAAGGCATAGTTTTCCCTGCTGGCTCTTTGGGCGGGGGACCCATCTCCAGCGGTATGGCCATTTTTGTGCCTGGCGCGGCGCCAAGTGGGAAAGGGTGGTGTCGAGGCTGAAGGCAGCAGGAAAGCCCGCAGCCCCCAGGTCTGTGGGGCTACGCAAGTGGTTCCCAAAGAGCTTTAGAACAAGGCATAGTTTTCCCTGCTGGCTCTTTGGGCGGGGGACCCATCTCCAGCCATAGGCCATTTTTGTGCCTGGCGCGACGCCGAGTGGGAAAGGGTGGCTTTGAGGCTGAAGCAGCAGCAAAGCCTGCAGCCCCCAGGTCTGTGGGGCTACGCAAGCGGTTCCCAAAGAGCTTTAGAACAAGGCATAGTTTTCCCAGCTGGCTCTTAGGGCATGGGACCCATATCCAGCCATAGGCCATTTTTGTACCTGATGCGGCACCAAGTGGGAAAGGGTGGCTTTGAGGCTGAAGGCAGCAGGAAAGCCCGCAGCCCCCAGGTCTGTGGGGCTACGCAAGCGGTTCCCAAAGAGCTTTAGAACAAGGCATAATTTTCCCTGCTGGCTCTCTGGGCGGGGGACCCATCTCCAGCCGTATGGCCATTTTTGTGCGTGGCCAGGGGCCAAGTGGGAAAGCGTGGTGTCGAGGCTGAAGGCAGCAGGAAGGCCCACAGCCCCCAGGTCTGTGGGGCTATGCAAGCGGTTCCCAAAGAGCTTTAGAACAAGGCATAGTTTTCCTTGCTGGGTCTTTGGGCATGGGACCCATCTCCAGCCATAGACCATTTTTGTGCCTACCGCGGCGCCAAGTGGGAAAGGGTGGCTTTGAGGCTGAAGGCAGCAGGAAAGCCCACACCCCCCAGGTCTGTGGGGCTACGCAAGCGGTTCCCAAAGAGCTTTAGAACAAGGCATAGTTTTCCCTGATGGCTCCTTGGGCGGGGGACCCATCTCCAGCCATAGGCCATTTTTGTGCCTGGCGCGACGCCAAGTGGGAAAGGGTGTTGTCGAGGCTGAAGGCAGCAGGAAAGCCCGCAGCCCCCAGGTCTGTGGGGCCAAGCAAGCGGTTCCCAAAGAGCTTTAGAACAAGGCATAGTTTTCCCTGCTGGCTCTTTGGGCGGGAGACCCATCTCCAGCCATAGGCCATTTTTGTGCCTGGCGCGACGCCAAGTGGGAAAGGGTGGTTTTGAGGCTGAAGGCAGCAGGAAAGCCTGCAGCCCCCAGGTCTGTGGGGCTACGCAAGCGGTTCCCAAAGAGCTTTAGAACAAGGCATAGTTTTCCCTGCTGGCTCTTTGGGCGGGTGACCCATCTCCAGTCGTATGGCTATTTTTATGCCTGGCGCGGTGCGTAGTGGGAAAGGGTGGTTTTGAGGCTGAAGGCAGCAGGAAAGCCCGCAGCCCCCAGGTCTGTGGGGCTACGCAAGCGGTTCCCAAAGAGCTTTAGAACAAGGCATAGTTTTCCCTGCTGGCTCTTTGGGCGGGGGACCCATCTCCAGCCGTATGGCCATTTTTGTGCCTGGCGCGGCGCCAAGTGGGAAAGGGTGGTGTCGAGGCTGAAGGCAGCAGGAAAGCCCACACCCCCCAGGTCTGTGGGGCTACGCAAGCGGTTCCCAAAGAGCTTTAGAACAAGGCATAGTTTTCCCTGATGGCTCTTTGGGCGGGGGACCCATCTCCAGCCGTATGGCCATTTTTGTGCCTGGCGCGGCGCCAAGTGGGAAAGGGTGGCTTTGAGGCTGAAGGCAGCAGGAAAGCCCGCAGCCCCCAGGTCTGTGGGGCTACGCAAGCGGTTCCCAAAGAGCTTTAGAACAAGGCATAGTTTTCCCTGCTGGCTCTTTGGGCGGGGGACCCATCTCCAGCCATATGGCCATTTTTGTGCCTGGCGCAGCGCCAAGTGGGAAAGGGTTGCTTTGAGGCTGAAGGCAGCAGCAAAGCCTGCAGCCCCCAGGTCTGTGGGGCTACGCATGCGGTTCCCAAAGAGCTTTAGAACAAGGCATAGTTTTCCCTGCTGGCTCTTTGGGCGGGAGACCCATCTCCAGCCATAGGCCATTTTTGTGCCTGGCGCGACGCCAAGTGGGAAAGGGTGTTGTCGAGGCTGAAGGCAGCAGGAAAGCCCGCAGCCCCCAGGTCTGTGGGGCCAAGCAAGCGGTTCCCAAAGAGCTTTAGAACAAGGCATAGTTTTCCCTGCTGGCTCTTTGGGCGGGAGACCCATCTCCAGCCATAGGCCATTTTTGTGCCTGGCGCGACGCCAAGTGGGAAAGGGTGGTTTTGAGGCTGAAGGCAGCAGGAAAGCCCGCAGCCCCCAGGTCTCTGGGGCAACGCAAGTGGTTCCCAAAGAGCTTTAGAACAAGGCATAATTTTCCCTCCTGGCTCTTTGGGCGGGGGACCCATCTCCAGCCGTATGGCCATTTTTGCGCCTAGCGCGACACCAAGTGGGAAAGGGTGGCTTTGAGGCTGAAGCAGCAGCAAAGCCTGCAGCCCCCAGGTCTGTGGGGCTGCGCAAGCGGTTCCCAAAGAGCTTTAGAACAAGGCATAGTTTTCCCAGCTGGCTCTTAGGGCATGGGACCCATATCCAGCCATAGGCCATTTTTGTGCCTGATGCGGCACTAAGTGGGAAAGGGTGGCTTTGAGGCTGAAGGCAGCAGGAAAGCCCGCAGCCCCCAGGTCTGTGGGGCTACGCAAGCGGTTCCCAAAGAGCTTTAGAACAAGGCATAGTTTTCCCTGATGGCTCTTTGGGCGGGGGACCCATCTCCAGCCGTATGGCCATTTTTGTGCCTGGCGCGGCGCCAAGTGGGAAAGGGTGGCTTTGAGGCTGAAGGCAGCAGGAAAGCCTGCAGCCCCCAGGTCTGTGGGGCTATGCAAGCGGTTCCCAAAGAGATTTAGAACAAGGCATAGTTTTCCCTGCTGGCTCTTTGGGCGGGGGACCCATCTCCAGCCATATGGCCATTTTTGTGCCTGGCGCAGCGCCAAGTGGGAAAGGGTTGCTTTGAGGCTGAAGGCAGCAGGAAAGCCCGCAGCCCCCAGGTCTGTGGGGCTACGCAAGCGGTTCCCAAAGAGCTTTAGAACAAGGCATAGTTTTCCCTGCTGGCTCTTTGGGTGGGGGACCCATCTCCAGCCGTATGGCCATTTTTGCGCCTGGCGCAGTGCCAAGTGGGAAAGGGTGGTGTCGAGGCTGAAGGCAGCAGGAAAGCCCACAGCCCCCAGGTCTGTGGGGCTACGCAAGCGGTTCCCAAAGAGCTTTAGAACAAGGCATAGTTTTCCCTGCTGGCTCTTTGGGCGGTGGACCCATCTCCAGCCGTATGGCCATTTTTGTGCCTGGCGCGGCGCCAAGTGGGAAAGGGTGGTGTCGAGGCTGAAGGCAGCAGCAAAGCCCGCAGCCCCCAGGTCTGTGGGGCTATGCAAGCGGTTCCCAAAGAGCTTTAGAACAAGGCATAGTTTTCCTTGCTGGCTCTTTGGGCATGGGACCCATCTCCAGCCATAGGCCATTTTTGTGCCTGGCGCGACGCCAGGTTGGAAAGGGTGGTGTCGAGTCTGAAGGCAGCAGCAAAGACTGCAGCCCCCAGGTCTGTGGGGCCAAGCAAGCGGTTCCCAAAGAGCTTTAGAACAAGGCATAGTTTTCCCTGCTGGCTCTTTGGGCGGGGGACCCATCTCCAGCCGTATGGCCATTTTTGTGCCTGGCGCGACGCCAAGTGGGAAAGGGTGGCTTTGAGGCTGAAGCAACAGCAAAGCCTGCAGCCCCCAGGTCTGTGGGGCTACGCAAGCGGTTCCCAAAGAGCTTTAGAACAAGGCATAGTTTTCCCTGCTGGCTCTTTGGGCGGGGGACCCATCTCCAGCCGTATGGCCATTTTTGTGCGTGGCCAGGGGCCAAGTGGGAAAGCGTGGTGTCGAGGCTGAAGGCAGCAGGAAGGCCCACAGCCCCCAGGTCTGTGGGGCTATGCAAGCGGTTCCCAAAGAGCTTTAGAACAAGGCATAGTTTTCCTTGCTGGGTCTTTGGGCATGGGACCCATCTCCAGCCATAGACCATTTTTGTGCCTGGCGCGACGCCAAGTGGGAAAGGGTGGCTTTGAGGCTGAAGGCAGCAGGAAAGCCCACACCCCCCAGGTCTGTGGGGCTACGCAAGCGGTTCCCAAAGAGCTTTAGAACAAGGCATAGTTTTCCCTGCTGGCTCTTTGGGCGGGGGACCCATCTCCAGCCGTATGGCCATTTTTGTGCCTGGCGCGGCGCCAAGTGGGAAAGGGTGGCTTTGAGGCTGAAGGCAGCAGGAAAGCCCGCAGCCCCCAGGTCTGTGGGGCTACGCAAGCGGTTCCCAAAGAGCTTTAGAACAAGGCATAGTTTTCCCTGCTGGCTCTTTGGGCGGGGGACCCATCTCCAGTCGTATGGCTATTTTTATGCCTGGCGCGGTGCGTAGTGGGAAAGGGTGGTGTCGAGGCTGAAGGCAGCAGGAAAGCCCGCAGCCCCAAGGTCTGTGGGGCTACGCAAGCGGTTCCCAAAGAGCTTTAGAACAAGGCATAGTTTTCCCTGCTGGCTCTTTGGGCGGGTGACCCATCTCCAGCCGTATGGCCATTTTTGTGCCTGATGCGGCGCCAAGTGGGAAAGGGTGTTGTCGAGGCTGAAGGCAGCAGGAAAGCCCGCAGCCCCCAGGTCTGTGGGGCCAAGCAAGCGGTTCCCAAAGAGCTTTAGAACAAGGCATAGTTTTCCCTGCTGGCTCTTTGGGCGGGAGACCCATCTCCAGCCATAGGCCATTTTTGTGCCTGGCCCGGCGCCAAGTGGGAAAGGGTGGCTTTGAGGCTGAAGGCAGCAGGAAAGCCTGCAGCCCCCAGGTCTGTGGGGCTACGCAAGCGGTTCCCAAAGAGCTTTAGAACAAGGCATAGTTTTCCCTGCTGGCTCTTTGGGCGGGGGACCCATCTCCAGCCGTATGGCCATTTTTGGGCCTGGCGGGGCGCCAAGTGGGGAAGGGTGGTTTTGAGGCTGAAGGCAGCAGCAAAGCCTGCAGCCCCCAGGTCTGTGGGGCCAAGCAAGCGGTTCCCAAAGAGCTTTAGAACAAGGCATAGTTTTCCCTGCTGGCTCTTTGGGCATGGGACCCATCTCCAGCCATAGGCCATTTTTGTGCCTGGCGCGACGCCAAGTGGGAAAGGGTGGCTTTGAGGCTGAAGGCAGCAGCAAAGCCTGCAGCCCCCAGGTCTGTGGGGCTACGCAAACGCTTCCCAAAGAGCTTTAGAACAAGGCATAGTTTTCCCTGCTGGCTCTTTGGGCGGGGGACCCATCTCCAGCCATATGGCCATATTTATGCCTGGCGAAGCGCCAAGTGGGAAAGGGTGGCTTTGAGACTGAAGGCAGCAGGAAAGCCCGCAGCCCCCAGGTCTGTGGGGCTACACAAGCAGTTCCCAAAGAGCTTTAGAACAAGGCATAGTTTTCCCTGCTGGCTCTTTGGGCGGGAGACCCATATCCAGCCATAGGCCATTTTTGTGCCTGGCGCGACGCCAAGTGGGAAAGGGTGTTGTCGAGGCTGAAGGCAGCAGGAAAGCCCGCAGCCCCCAGGTCTGTGGGGCTACGCAAGCGGTTCCCAAAGAGCTTTAGAACAAGGCATAGTTTTCCCTGCTGGCTCTTTGGGCGGGGGACCCATCTCCAGCCGTATGGCCATTTTTGAGCCTGGCGCGGCGCCAAGTGGGAAAGGGTGTTGTCGAGGCTGAAGGCAGCAGGAAAGCCCGCAGCCCCCAGGTCTGTGCGGCTACGCAAGCGGTTCCCAAAGAGCTTTAGAACAAGGCATAGTTTTCCCTGCTGGCTCTTTGGGCGGGGGACCCATCTGCAGCCATAGGCCATTTTTGTGCCTGGCGCGACGCCAAGTGGGAAAGGGTGGTGTCGAGGCTGAACGCAGCAGTAAAGCCTGCAGCCCCCAGGTCTGTGCGGCTACGCAAGCGGTTCCCAAAGAGCTTTAGAACAAGGCATAGTTTTCCCTGCTGGCTCTTTGGGCGGGGGACCCATCTCCAGCAGTCTAGCTATTTTTGTGCCTGGCGCGGTGCGTAGTGGCAAAGGGTCGTTTTGAGGCTGAAGGCAGCAGGAAAGCCCGCAGCCCCCAGGTCTGTGGGGCTACGCAAGCGGTTCCCAAAGAGCTTTAGAACAAGGCATAGTTTTCCCTGCTGGCTCTTTGGGCGGGGGACCCATCTCCAGCCGTATGGCCATTTTTGTGCCTGGCGCGGTGCGTAGTGGGAAAGGGTGGTTTTGAGGCTGAAGGCAGCAGGAAAGCCCGCAGCCCCCAGGTCTGTGGGGCTACGCAAGCGGTTCCCAAAGAGCTTTAGAACAAGGCATAGTTTTCCCTGCTGGCTCTTTTGGCAGGGGACCCATCTCCAGCCGTATGGCCATTTTTGTCCCTGGCCCGGCGCCAAGTGGGAAAGGGTGGCTTTGAGGCTGAAGGCAGCAGCAAAGCCTGCAGCCCCCAGGTCTGTGGGGCTACGCAAGCGGTTCCCAAAGAGCTTTAGAACAAGGCATAGTTTTCCCTGCTGGCTCTTTGGGCGGGGGACCCATCTCCAGCCGTATGGCCATTTTTGTGCCTGGCCCGGCGCCAAATGGGAAAGGGTGGTGTCGAGTCTGAAGGCAGCAGCAAAGCCTGCAGCCCCCAGGTCTGTGGGGCCAAGCAAGCGGTTCCCAAAGAGCTTTAGAACAAGGCATAGTTTTCCCTGCTGGCTCTTTGGGCGGGGGACCCATCTCCAGCCATAGGCCATTTTTGTGCCTGGCGCGGCGCCAAGTGGGAAAGGGTGGCTTTGAGGCTGAAGGCAGCAGCAAAGCCTGCAGCCCCCAGGTCTGTGGGGCTACGCAAGCGGTTCCCAAAGAGCTTTAGAACAAGGCATAGTTTTCCCAGCTGGCTCTTAGGGCATGGGACCCATATCCAGCCATAGGCCATTTTTGTGCCTGATGCGGCACCAAGTGGGAAAGGGTGGCTTTGAGGCTGAAGGCAGCAGGAAAGCCCGCAGCCCCCAGGTCTGTGGGGCTACGCAAGCGGTTCCCAAAGAGCTTTAGAACAAGGCATAATTTTCCCTGCTGGCTCTCTGGGCGGGGGACCCATCTCCAGCCGTATGGCCATTTTTGTGCCTGGCGCGGCGCCAAGTGGGAAAGGGTGGCTTTGAGGCTGAAGGCAGCAGCAAAGCCTGCAGCCCCCAGGTCTGTGCGGCTACGCAAGCGGTTCCCAAAGAGCTTTAGAACAAGGCATAGTTTTCCCTGCTGGCTCTTTGGGCGGGGGACCCATCTCCAGCCGTATGGCCATTTTTGTGCGTGGCCAGGGGCCAAGTGGGAAAGGGTGGTGTCGAGGCTGAAGGCAGCAGGAAGGCCCACAGCCCCCAGGTCTGTGGGGCTATGCAAGCGGTTCCCAAAGAGCTTTAGAACAAGGCATAGTTTTCCTTGCTGGGTCTTTGGGCATGGGACCCATCTCCAGCCATAGACCATTTTTGTGCCTACCGCGGCGCCAAGTGGGAAAGGGTGGCTTTGAGGCTGAAGACAGCAGGAAAGCCCGCAGCCCCCAGGTCTGTGGGGCTACGCAAGCGGTTCCCAAAGAGCTTTAGAACAAGGCATAGTTTTCCCTGCTGGCTCTTTGGGCGGGGGACCCATCTCCAGCCGTATGGCCATTTTTGTGCCTGGCGCGGCGCAAGTGGGAAAGGGTGGCTTTGAGGCTGAAGGCAGCAGGAAAGCCTGCAGCCCCCAGGTCTGTCGGGCTATGCAAGCAGTTCCCAAAGAGCTTTAGAACAAGGCATAGTTTTCCCTGCTGGCTCTTTGGGCGGTGGACCCATCTCCAGCCGTATGGCCATTTTTGTGCCTGGCGCGGCGCCAAGTGGGAAAGGGTGGTGTCGAGGCTGAAGGCAGCAGCAAAGCCCGCAGCCCCCAGGTCTGTGGGGCTATGCAAGCGGTTCCCAAAGAGCTTTAGAACAAGGCATAGTTTTCCCTGCTGGCTCTTTGGGCATGGGACCCATCTCCAGCCATAGGCCATTTTTGTGCCTGATGCGGCACCAAGTGGGAAAGGGTGGCTTTGAGGCTGAAGGCAGCAGGAAAGCCCACACCCCCCAGGTCTGTGGGGCTACGCAAGCGGTTCCCAAAGAGCTTTAGAACAAGGCATAATTTTCCCTGCTGGCTCTCTGGGCGGGGGACCCATCTCCAGCCGTATGGCCATTTTTGTGCCTGGCGCGGCGTCAAGTGGGAAAGGGTGGTGTCGAGGCTGAAGGCAGCAGGAAAGCCTGCAGCCCCCAGGTCTGTGGGTCTACGCAAGCGGTTCCCAAAGAGCTTTAGAACAAGGCATAGTTTTCCCTGCTGGCTCTTTGGGCGGGGGACCCATCTCCAGCCGTATGGCCATTTTTGTGCGTGGCCAGGGGCCAAGTGGGAAAGGGTGGTGTCGAGGCTGAAGGCAGCAGGAAAGCCCACAGCCCCCAGGTCTGTGGGGCTATGCAAGCGGTTCCCAAAGAGCTTTAGAACAAGGCATAGTTTTCCCTGCTGGCTCTTTTGGCATGGGACACATCTCCAGCCGTATGGCCATTTTTGTGCCTGGCCCGGCGCCAAGTGGGAAAGGGTGGCTTTGAGGCTGAAGGCAGCAGGAAAGCCTGCAGCCCCCAGGTCTGTGGGGCTACGCAAGCGGTTCCCAAAGAGCTTTAGAACAAGGCATAGTTTTCCCTGCTGGCTCTTTGGGCGGGGGACCCATCTCCAGCCGTATGGCCATTTTTGGGCCTGGCGGGGCGCCAAGTGGGGAAGGGTGGTTTTGAGGCTGAAGGCAGCAGCAAAGCCTGCAGCCCCCAGGTCTGTGGGGCCAAGCAAGCGGTTCCCAAAGAGCTTTAGAACAAGGCATAGTTTTCCCTGCTGGCTCTTTGGGCATGGGACCCATCTCCAGCCATAGGCCATTTTTGTGCCTGGCGCGACGCCAAGTGGGAAAGGGTGGCTTTGAGGCTGAAGGCAGCAGCAAAGCCTGCAGCCCCCAGGTCTGTGGGGCTACGCAAGCGCTTCCCAAAGAGCTTTAGAACAAGGCATAGTTTTCCCTGCTGGCTCTTTGGGCGGGGGACCCATCTCCAGCCATATGGCCATATTTATGCCTGGCGAAGCGCCAAGTGGGAAAGGGTGGCTTTGAGGCTGAAGGCAGCAGGAAAGCCCGCAGCCCCCAGGTCTGTGGGGCTACGGAAGCGGTTCCCAAAGAGCTTTAGAACAAGGCATAGTTTTCCCTGCTGGCTCTTTGGGCGGGAGACCCATATCCAGCCATAGGCCATTTTTGTGCATGGCGCGACGCCAAGTGGGAAAGGGTGTTGTCGAGGCTGAAGGCAGCAGGAAAGCCCGCAGCCCCCAGGTCTGTGGGGCTACGCAAGCGGTTCCCAAAGAGCTTTAGAACAAGGCATAGTTTTCCCTGCTGGCTCTTTGGGCGGGGGACCCATCTCCAGCCGTATGGCCATTTTTGAGCCTGGCGCGGCGCCAAGTGGGAAAGGGTGGTGTCGAGGCTGAAGGCAGCAGGAAAGCCCGCAGCCCCCAGGTCTGTGCGGCTACGCAAGCGGTTCCCAAAGAGCTTTAGAACAAGGCATAGTTTTCCCTGCTGGCTCTTTGGGCGGGGGACCCATCTGCAGCCATAGGCCATTTTTGTGCCTGGCGCGACGCCAAGTGGGAAAGGGTGGTGTCGAGGCTGAACGCAGCAGTAAAGCCTGCAGCCCCCAGGTCTGTGCGGCTACGCAAGCGGTTCCCAAAGAGCTTTAGAACAAGGCATAGTTTTCCCTGCTGGCTCTTTGGGCGGGGGACCCATCTCCAGCAGTCTAGCTATTTTTGTGCCTGGCGCGGTGCGTAGTGGCAAAGGGTCGTTTTGAGGCTGAAGGCAGCAGGAAAGCCCGCAGCCCCCAGGTCTGTGGGGCTACGCAAGCGGTTCCCAAAGAGCTTTAGAACAAGGCATAGTTTTCCCTGCTGGCTCTTTGGGCGGGGGACCCATCTCCAGCCGTATGGCCATTTTTGTGCCTGGCGCGGTGCGTAGTGGGAAAGGGTGGTTTTGAGGCTGAAGACAGCAGGAAAGCCCGCAGCCCCCAGGTCTGTGGGGCTACGCAAGCGGTTCCCAAAGAGCTTTAGAACAAGGCATAGTTTTCCCTGCTGGCTCTTTTGGCAGGGGACCCATCTCCAGCCGTATGGCCATTTTTGTCCCTGGCCCGGCGCCAAGTGGGAAAGGGTGGCTTTGAGGCTGAAGGCAGCAGCAAAGCCTGCAGCCCCCAGGTCTGTGGGGCTACGCAAGCGGTTCCCAAAGAGCTTTAGAACAAGGCATAGTTTTCCCTGCTGGCTCTTTGGGCGGGGGACCCATCTCCAGCCGTATGGCCATTTTTGTGCCTGGCCCGGCGCCAAATGGGAAAGGGTGGTGTCGAGTCTGAAGGCAGCAGCAAAGCCTGCAGCCCCCAGGTCTGTGGGGCCAAGCAAGCGGTTCCCAAAGAGCTTTAGAACAAGGCATAGTTTTCCCTGCTGGCTCTTTGGGCGGGGGACCCATCTCCAGCCATAGGCCATTTTTGTGCCTGGCGCGGCGCCAAGTGGGAAAGGGTGGCTTTGAGGCTGAAGGCAGCAGCAAAGCCTGCAGCCCCCAGGTCTGTGGGGCTACGCAAGCGGTTCCCAAAGAGCTTTAGAACAAGGCATAGTTTTCCCAGCTGGCTCTTAGGGCATGGGACCCATATCCAGCCATAGGCCATTTTTGTGCCTGATGCGGCACCAAGTGGGAAAGGGTGGCTTTGAGGCTGAAGGCAGCAGGAAAGCCCGCAGCCCCCAGGTCTGTGGGGCTACGCAAGCGGTTCCCAAAGAGCTTTAGAACAAGGCATAATTTTCCCTGCTGGCTCTCTGGGCGGGGGACCCATCTCCAGCCGTATGGCCATTTTTGGGCCTGGCGCGGCGCCAAGTGGGAAAGGGTGGCTTTGAGGCTGAAGGCAGCAGGAAAGCCCGCAGCCCCCAGGTCTGTGGGGCTACGCAAGCGGTTCCCAAAGAGCTTTAGAACAAGGCATAGTTTTCCCTGCTGGCTCTTTGGGCGGGGGACCCATCTCCAGCCGTATGGCCATTTTTGTGCGTGGCCAGGGGCCAAGTGGGAAAGGGTGGTGTCGAGGCTGAAGGCAGCAGGAAGGCCCACAGCCCCCAGGTCTGTGGGGCTATGCAAGCGGTTCCCAAAGAGCTTTAGAACAAGGCATAGTTTTCCTTGCTGGGTCTTTGGGCATGGGACCCATCTCCAGCCATAGACCATTTTTGTGCCTACCGCGGCGCCAAGTGGGAAAGGGTGGCTTTGAGGCTGAAGACAGCAGGAAAGCCCGCAGCCCCCAGGTCTGTGGGGCTACGCAAGCGGTTCCCAAAGAGCTTTAGAACAAGGCATAGTTTTCCCTGCTGGCTCTTTGGGCGGGGGACCCATCTCCAGCCGTATGGCCATTTTTGTGCCTGGCGCGGCGCAAGTGGGAAAGGGTGGCTTTGAGGCTGAAGGCAGCAGGAAAGCCTGCAGCCCCCAGGTTTGTGGGGCTACGCAAGCGGTTCCCAAAGAGCTTTAGAACAAGGCATAGTTTTCCCTGCTGGCTCTTTGGGCGGGGGACCCATCTCCAGCCGTATGGCCATTTTTGTGCCTGGCGCGGCGCCAAGTGGGAAAGGGTGGTTTTGAGGCTGAAGACAGCAGGAAAGCCTGCAGCCCCCAGGTCTGTGGGGCTATGCAAGCGGTTCCCAAAGAGCTTTAGAACAAGGCATAGTTTTCCCTGCTGGCTCTTTGGGCGGTGGACCCATCTCCAGCCGTATGGCCATTTTTGTGCCTGGCGCGGCGCCAAGTGGGAAAGGGTCGTGTCGAGGCTGAAGGCAGCAGCAAAGCCCGCAGCCCCCAGGTCTGTGGGGCTATGCAAGCGGTTCCCAAAGAGCTTTAGAACAAGGCATAGTTTTCCTTGCTGGCTCTTTGGGCGGGGGACCCATCTCCAGCCATAGGCCATTTTTGTGCCTGGCGCGGCGCCAGGTTGGAAAGGGTGGTGTCGAGTCTGAAGGCAGCAGCAAAGCCTGCAGCCCCCAGGTCTGTGGGGCCAAGCAAGCGGTTCCCAAAGAGCTTTAGAACAAGGCATAGTTTTCCCTGCTGGCTCTTTGGGCGGGGGACCCATCTCCAGCCATAGGCCATTTTTGTGCCTGGCGCGGCGCCAAGTGGGAAAGGGTGGCTTTGAGGCTGAAGGCAGCAGCAAAGCCTGCAGCCCCCAGGTCTGTGGGGCTACGCAAGCGGTTCCCAAAGAGCTTTAGAACAAGGCATAGTTTTCCCAGCTGGCTCTTAGGGCATGGGACCCATATCCAGCCATAGGCCATTTTTGTGCCTGATGCGGCACCAAGTGGGAAAGGGTGGCTTTGAGGCTGAAGGCAGCAGGAAAGCCCGCAGCCCCCAGGTCTGTGGGGCTACGCAAGCGGTTCCCAAAGAGCTTTAGAACAAGGCATAGTTTTCCCTGCTGGCTCTCTGGGCGGGGGACCCATCTCCAGCCGTATGGCCATTTTTGTGCCTGGCGCGGCGCCAAGTGGGAAAGGGTGCTGTCGAGGCTGAAGGCAGCAGGAAAGCCTGCAGCCCCCAGGTCTGTGCGGCTACGCAAGCGGTTCCCAAAGAGCTTTAGAACAAGGCATAGTTTTCCCTGCTGGCTCTTTGGGCGGGGGACCCATCTCCAGCCGTATGGCCATTTTTGTGCGTGGCCAGGGGCCAAGTGGGAAAGGGTGGTGTCGAGGCTGAAGGCAGCAGGAAGGCCCACAGCCCCCAGGTCTGTGGGGCTATGCAAGCGGTTCCCAAAGAGCTTTAGAAGAAGGCATAGTTTTCCTTGCTGGGTCTTTGGGCATGGGACCCATCTCCAGCCATAGACCATTTTTGTGCCTACCGCGGCGCCAAGTGGGAAAGGGTGGCTTTGAGGCTGAAGGCAGCAGGAAAGCCCACACCCCCCAGGTCTGTGGGGCTACGCAAGCGGTTCCCAAAGAGCTTTAGAACAAGGCATAGTTTTCCCTGCTGGCTCTTTGGGCGGGGGACCCATCTCCAGCCATATGGCCATTTTTGTGCCTGGCGCAGCGCCAAGTGGGAAAGGGTGGCTTTGAGGCTGAAGGCAGCAGCAAAGCCTGCAGCCCCCAGGTCTGTGGGGCCAAGCAAGCGGTTCCCAAAGAGCTTTAGAACAAGGCATAGTTTTCCCTGCTGGCTCTTTGGGCGGGGGACCCATCTCCAGCCGTATGGCTATTTTTATGCCTGGCGCGGTGCGTAGTGGGAAAGGGTGGTGTCGAGGCTGAAGGCAGCAGGAAAGCCCGCAGCCCCCAGGTCTGTGGGGCTACGCAAGCGGTTCCCAAAGAGCTTTAGAACAAGGCATAGTTTTCCCTGCTGGCTCTTTGGGCGGGGGACCCATCTCCAGCCATAGGCCATTTTTGTGCCTGGCGCGGCGCCAAGTGGGAAAGGGTGGCTTTGAGGCTGAAGGCAGCAGGAAAGCCCGCAGCCCCCAGGTCTGTGGGGCTACGCAAGCGGTTCCCAAAGAGCTTTAGAACAAGGCATAGTTTTCCCTGCTGGCTCTTTGGGCGGGGGACCCATCTCCAGCCGTATGGCCATTTTTGTGCCTGGCGCGGCGCCAAGTGGGAAAGGGTGGCTTTGAGGCTGAAGGCAGCAGGAAAGCCTGCAGCCCCCATGTTTGTGGGGCTACGCAAGCGGTTCCCAAAGAGCTTTATAACAAGGCATAGTTTTCCCTGCTGGCTCTTTGGGCGGGGGACCCATCTCCAGCCGTATGGCCATTTTTGTGCGTGGCCAGGGGCCAAGTGGGAAAGGGTGGTGTCGAGGCTGAAGGCAGCAGGAAGGCCCACAGCCCCCAGGTCTGTGGGGCTATGCAAGCGGTTCCCAAAGAGCTTTAGAACAAGGCATAGTTTTCCTTGCTGGATCTTTGGGCATGGGACCCATCTCCAGCCATAGACCATTTTTGTGCCTACCGCGGCGCCAAGTTGGAAAGGGTGGCTTTGAGGCTGAAGACAGCAGGAAAGCCCACAGCCCCCAGGTCTGTGGGGCTACGCAAGCGGTTCCCAAAGAGCTTTAGAACAAGGCCTAGTTTTCCCTGCTGGCTCTTTGGGCGGGGGACCCATCTCCAGCCGTATGGCCATTTTTGTGCCTGGCGCGGCGCCAAGTGGGAAAGGGTGGCTTTGAGGCTGAAGGCAGCAGCAAAGCCTTCAGCCCCCAGGTTTGTGGGGCTACGCAAGCGGTTCCCAAAGAGCTTTAGAACAAGGCATAGTTTTCCCTGTTGGCTCTTTGGGCGGGGGACCCATCTCCAGCCATAGGCCATTTTTGTGCCTGGCGCGGCGCCAGGTTGGAAAGGGTGGTGTCGAGTCTGAAGGCAGCAGCAAAGCCTGCAGCCCCCAGGTCTGTGGGGCCAAGCAAGCGGTTCCCAAAGAGCTTTAGAACAAGGCATAGTTTTCCCTGCTGGCTCTTTGGGCGGGGGACCCATCTCCAGCCATAGGCCATTTTTGTGCCTGGCGCAGCGCCAAGTGGGAAAGGGTGGCTTTGAGGCTGAAGGCAGCAGCAAAGCCTGCAGCCCCCAGGTCTGTGGGGCTACGCAAGTGGTTCCCAAAGAGCTTTAGAACAAGGCATAGTTTTCCCAGCTGGCTCTTAGGGCATGGGACCCATATCCAGCCATAGGCCATTTTTGTGCCTGATGCGGCACCAAGTGGGAAAGGGTGACTTTGAGGCTGAAGGCAGCAGGAAAGCCCGCAGCCCCCAGGTCTGTGGGGCTACGCAAGCGGTTCCCAAAGAGCTTTAGAACAAGGCATAATTTTCCCTGCTGGCTCTCTGGGCGGGGGACCCATCTCCAGCCGTATGGCCATTTTTGTGCCTGGCGCGGCGCCAAGTGGGAAAGGGTGCTGTCGAGGCTGAAGGCAGCAGGAAAGCCTGCAGCCCCCAGGTCTGTGCGGCTACGCAAGCGGTTCCCAAAGAGCTTTAGAACAAGGCATAGTTTTCCCTGCTGGCTCTTTGGGCGGGGGACCCATCTCCAGCCGTATGGCCATTTTTGTGCGTGGCACGGCGCCAAGTGGGAAAGGGTGGTGTCGAGGCTGAAGGCAGCAGGAAGGCCCACAGCCCCCAGGTCTGTGGGGCTACGCAAGCGGTTCCCAAAGAGCTTTAGAACAAGGCATAGTTTTCCTTGCTGGGTCTTTGGGCATGGGACCCATCTCCAGCCATAGACCATTTTTGTGCCTACCGCGGCGCCAAGTGGGAAAGGGTGGCTTTGAGGCTGAAGGCAGCAGGAAAGCCCACACCCCCCAGGTCTGTGGGGCTACGCAAGCGGTTCCCAAAGAGCTTTAGAACAAGGCATAGTTTTCCCTGCTGGCTCTTTGGGCGGGGGACCCATCTCCAGCCATATGGCCATTTTTGTGCCTGGCGCAGCGCCAAGTGGGAAAGGGTGGCTTTGAGGCTGAAGGCAGCAGCAAAGCCTGCAGCCCCCAGGTCTGTGCGGCTACGCAAGCGGTTCCCAAAGAGCTTTAGAACAAGGCATAGTTTTCCCTGCTGGCTCTTTGGGCGTGGGACCCATCTCCAGTCGTATGGCTATTTTTATGCCTGGCGCGGTGCGTAGTGGGAAAGGGTGGTGTCGAGGCTGAAGGCAGCAGGAAAGCCCGCAGCCCCCAGGTCTGTGGGGCTACGCAAGCGGTTCCCAAAGAGCTTTAGAACAAGGCATAGTTTTCCCTGCTGGCTCTTTGGGCGGGGGACCCATCTCCAGCCGTATGGCCATTTTTGTGCCTGGCGCAGCGCCAAGTGGGAAAGGGTGGCTTTGAGGCTGAAGGCAGCAGCAAAGCCTGCAGCCCCAGGTCTGTGGGGCTACGCAAGCGGTTCCCAAAGAGCTTTAGAACAAGGCATAGTTTTCCCTGCTGGCTCTTTGGGCGGGGGACCCATCTCCAGCCGTATGGCCATTTTTGGGCCTGGCGCGGCGCCAAGTGGGAAAGGGTGGTGTGGAGTCTGAAGGCAGGAGCAAAGCCTGCAGCCCCCAGGTCTGTCGGGCTACGGAAGCGGTTCCCAAAGAGCTTTAGAACAAGGCATAGTTTTCCCTGCTGCCTCTTTGGGCGGGGGACCCATCTCCAGCCGTATGGCCATTTTTGTGCCTGGCGCGGCGCCAAGTGGGAAAGGGTGGCTTTGAGGCTGAAGGCAGCAGCAAAGCCTGCAGCCCCCAGGTCTGTGGGGCTACGCAAGTGGTTCCCAAAGAGCTTTAGAACAAGGCATAGTTTTCCCAGCTGGCTCTTAGGGCATGGGACCCATATCCAGCCATAGGCCATTTTTGTGCCTGATGCGGCACCAAGTGGGAAAGAGTGACTTTGAGGCTGAAGGCAGCAGGAAAGCCCGCAGCCCCCAGGTCTGTGGGGCTACGCAAGCGGTTCCCAAAGAGCTTTAGAACAAGGCATAATTTTCCCTGCTGGCTCTCTGGGCGGGGGACCCATCTCCAGCCGTATGGCCATTTTTGTGCCTGGCGCGGCGCCAAGTGGGAAAGGGTGCTGTCGAGGCTGAAGGCAGCAGGAAAGCCTGCAGCCCCCAGGTCTGTGCGGCTACGCAAGCGGTTCCCAAAGAGCTTTAGAACAAGGCATAGTTTTCCCTGCTGGCTCTTTGGGCGGGGGACCCATCTCCAGCCGTATGGCCATTTTTGTGCGTGGCACGGCGCCAAGTGGGAAAGGGTGGTGTCGAGGCTGAAGGCAGCAGGAAGGCCCACAGCCCCCAGGTCTGTGGGGCTACGCAAGCGGTTCCCAAAGAGCTTTAGAACAAGGCATAGTTTTCCTTGCTGGGTCTTTGGGCATGGGACCCATCTCCAGCCATAGACCATTTTTGTGCCTACCGCGGCGCCAAGTGGGAAAGGGTGGCTTTGAGGCTGAAGGCAGCAGGAAAGCCCACACCCCCCAGGTCTGTGGGGCTACGCAAGCGGTTCCCAAAGAGCTTTAGAACAAGGCATAGTTTTCCCTGCTGGCTCTTTGGGCGGGGGACCCATCTCCAGCCATATGGCCATTTTTGTGCCTGGCGCAGCGCCAAGTGGGAAAGGGTGGCTTTGAGGCTGAAGGCAGCAGCAAAGCCTGCAGCCCCCAGGTCTGTGCGGCTACGCAAGCGGTTCCCAAAGAGCTTTAGAACAAGGCATAGTTTTCCCTGCTGGCTCTTTGGGCGTGGGACCCATCTCCAGTCGTATGGCTATTTTTATGCCTGGCGCGGTGCGTAGTGGGAAAGGGTGGTGTCGAGGCTGAAGGCAGCAGGAAAGCCCGCAGCCCCCAGGTCTGTGGGGCTACGCAAGCGGTTCCCAAAGAGCTTTAGAACAAGGCATAGTTTTCCCTGCTGGCTCTTTGGGCGGGGGACCCATCTCCAGCCGTATGGCCATTTTTGTGCCTGGCGCAGCGCCAAGTGGGAAAGGGTGGCTTTGAGGCTGAAGGCAGCAGCAAAGCCTGCAGCCCCAGGTCTGTGGGGCTACGCAAGCGGTTCCCAAAGAGCTTTAGAACAAGGCATAGTTTTCCCTGCTGGCTCTTTGGGCGGGGGACCCATCTCCAGCCGTATGGCCATTTTTGGGCCTGGCGCGGCGCCAAGTGGGAAAGGGTGGTGTGGAGTCTGAAGGCAGGAGCAAAGCCTGCAGCCCCCAGGTCTGTCGGGCTACGGAAGCGGTTCCCAAAGAGCTTTAGAACAAGGCATAGTTTTCCCTGCTGCCTCTTTGGGCGGGGGACCCATCTCCAGCCGTATGGCCATTTTTGTGCCTGGCGCGGCGCCAAGTGGGAAAGGGTGGCTTTGAGGCTGAAGGCAGCAGGAAAGCCTCCAGCCCCCAGGTCTGTGGGGCTACGCAAGCGGTTCCCAAAGAGCTTTAGAACAAGGCATAGTTTTCCCTGCTGGCTCTTTGGGCGGGGGACCCATCTCCAGCCATAGGCCATTTTTCTGCCTGGCGCGGCGCCAAGTGGGAAAGGGTGGTGTCGAGGCTGAAGGCAGCAGCAAAGCCCGCAGCCCCCAGGTCTGTGGGGCTATGCAAGCGGTTCCCAAAGAGCTTTAGAACAAGGCATAGTTTTTCTTGCTGGCTCTTTGGGCATGGGACCCATCTCCAGCCATAGGCCATTTTTGTGCCTGGCGCGGCGCCAGGTTGGAAAGGGTGGTGTCGAGTCTGAAGGCAGCAGCAAAGCCTGCAGCCCCCAGGTCTGTGGGGCCAAGCAAGCGGTTCCCAAAGAGCTTTAGAACAAGGCATAGTTTTCCCTGCTGGCTCTTTGGGCGGGGTACCCATCTCCAGCCATAGGCCATTTTTGTGCCTGGCGCGACGCCAAGTGGGAAAGGGTGGCTTTGAGGCTGAAGGCAGCAGCAAAGCCTGCAGCCCCCAGGTCTGTGGGGCTACGCAAGCGGTTCCCAAAGAGCTTTAGAACAAGGCATAGTTTTCCCAGCTGGCTCTTAGGGCATGGGACCCATATCCAGCCATAGGCCATTTTTGTGCCTGATGCGGCGCCAAGTGGGAAAGGGTGCTGTCGAGGCTGAAGGCAGCAGGAAAGCCTGCAGCCCCCAGGTCTGTGGGGCTACGCAAGCGGTTCCCAAAGAGCTTTAGAACAAGGCATAGTTTTCCCTGCTGGCTCTTTGGGCGGGGGACCCATCTCCAGCCGTATGGCCATTTTTGTGCGTGGCCAGGGGCCAAGTGGGAAAGGGTGGTGTCGAGGCTGAAGGCAGCAGGAAAGCCCACAGCCCCCAGGTCTGTGGGGCTACGCAAGCGGTTCCCAAAGAGCTTTAGAAGAAGGCATAGTTTTCCTTGCTGGGTCTTTGGACATGGGACCCATCTCCAGCCATAGACGATTTTTGTGCCTACCGCGGCGCCAAGTGGGAAAGGGTGGCTTTGAGGCTGAAGACAGCAGGAAAGCCCACACCCCTCAGGTCTGTGGGGCTACGCAAGCGGTTCCCAAAGAGCTTTAGAACAAGGCCTAGTTTTCCCTGCTGGCTCTTTGGGCGGGGGACCCATCTCCAGCCGTATGGCCATTTTTGAGCCTGGCGCGGCGCCAAGTGGGAAAGGGTGGCTTTGAGGCTGAAGGCAGCAGGAAAGCGCGCAGCCCCCAGGTCTGTGGGGCTACGCAAGCGGTTCCCAAAGAGCTTTAGAACAAGGCATAGTTTTCCCTGCTGGCTCTTTGGGCGGGGGACCCATCTCCAGCCGTATGGCCATTTTTGTGCCTGGCGCAGCGCCAAGTGGGAAAGGGTGGCTTTGAGGCTGAAGGCAGCAGCAAAGCCTGCAGCCCCCAGGTCTGTGCGGCTACGCAAGCGGTTCCCAAAGAGCTTTAGAACAAGGCATAGTTTTCCCTGCTGGCTCTTTGGGCGGGGGACCCATCTCCAGTCGTATGGCGATTTTTATGCCTGGCGCGGTGCGTAGTGGGAAAGGGTGGTGTCGAGGCTGAAGGCAGCAGGAAAGCCCGCAGCCCCCAGGTCTGTGGGGCTACGCAAGCGGTTCCCAAAGAGCTTTAGAACAAGGCATAGTTTTCCCTGCTGGCTCTTTGGGCGGGGGACCCATCTCCAGCCGTATGGCCATTTTTGTGCCTCATGCGGCGCCAAGTGGGAAAGGGTGGTTTTGAGGCTGAAGGCAGCAGGAAAGCCCGCAGCCCCCAGGTCTGTGGGGCTACGCAAGCGGTTCCCAAAGAGCTTTAGAACAAGGCATAGTTTTCCCTGCTGGCTCTTTGGGCGGGGGACCCATCTCCAGCCATAGACCATTTTTGTGCCTACCGCGGCGCCAAGTGGGAAAGGGTGGCTTTGAGGCTGAAGGCAGCAGGAAAGCCCACACCCCCCAGGTCTGTGGGGCTACGCAAGCGGTTCCCAAAGAGCTTTAGAACAAGGCATAGTTTTCCCTGCTGGCTCTTTGGGCGGGGGACCCATCTCCAGCCATATGGCCATTTTTGTGCCTGGCGCAGCGCCAAGTGGGAAAGGGTGGCTTTGAGGCTGAAGGCAGCAGCAAAGCCTGCAGCCCCCAGGTCTGTGCGGCTACGCAAGCGGTTCCCAAAGAGCTTTAGAACAAGGCATAGTTTTCCCTGCTGGCTCTTTGGGCGTGGGACCCATCTCCAGTCGTATGGCTATTTTTATGCCTGGCGCGGTGCGTAGTGGGAAAGGGTGGTGTCGAGGCTGAAGGCAGCAGGAAAGCCCGCAGCCCCCAGGTCTGTGGGGCTACGCAAGCGGTTCCCAAAGAGCTTTAGAACAAGGCATAGTTTTCCCTGCTGGCTCTTTGGGCGGGGGACCCATCTCCAGCCGTATGGCCATTTTTGTGCCTGGCGCAGCGCCAAGTGGGAAAGGGTGGCTTTGAGGCTGAAGGCAGCAGCAAAGCCTGCAGCCCCAGGTCTGTGGGGCTACGCAAGCGGTTCCCAAAGAGCTTTAGAACAAGGCATAGTTTTCCCTGCTGGCTCTTTGGGCGGGGGACCCATCTCCAGCCGTATGGCCATTTTTGGGCCTGGCGCGGCGCCAAGTGGGAAAGGGTGGTGTGGAGTCTGAAGGCAGGAGCAAAGCCTGCAGCCCCCAGGTCTGTCGGGCTACGGAAGCGGTTCCCAAAGAGCTTTAGAACAAGGCATAGTTTTCCCTGCTGCCTCTTTGGGCGGGGGACCCATCTCCAGCCGTATGGCCATTTTTGTGCCTGGCGCGGCGCCAAGTGGGAAAGGGTGGCTTTGAGGCTGAAGGCAGCAGGAAAGCCTCCAGCCCCCAGGTCTGTGGGGCTACGCAAGCGGTTCCCAAAGAGCTTTAGAACAAGGCATAGTTTTCCCTGCTGGCTCTTTGGGCGGGGGACCCATCTCCAGCCATAGGCCATTTTTGTGCCTGGCGCGGCGCCAAGTGGGAAAGGGTGGTGTCGAGGCTGAAGGCAGCAGCAAAGCCCGCAGCCCCCAGGTCTGTGGGGCTATGCAAGCGGTTCCCAAAGAGCTTTAGAACAAGGCATAGTTTTTCTTGCTGGCTCTTTGGGCATGGGACCCATCTCCAGCCATAGGCCATTTTTGTGCCTGGCGCGGCGCCAGGTTGGAAAGGGTGGTGTCGAGTCTGAAGGCAGCAGCAAAGCCTGCAGCCCCCAGGTCTGTGGGGCCAAGCAAGCGGTTCCCAAAGAGCTTTAGAACAAGGCATAGTTTTCCCTGCTGGCTCTTTGGGCGGGGTACCCATCTCCAGACATAGGCCATTTTTGTGCCTGGCGCGACGCCAAGTGGGAAAGGGTGGCTTTGAGGCTGAAGGCAGCAGCAAAGCCTGCAGCCCCCAGGTCTGTGGGGCTACGCAAGCGGTTCCCAAAGAGCTTTAGAACAAGGCATAGTTTTCCCAGCTGGCTCTTAGGGCATGGGACCCATATCCAGCCATAGGCCATTTTTGTGCCTGATGCGGCGCCAAGTGGGAAAGGGTGCTGTCGAGGCTGAAGGCAGCAGGAAAGCCTGCAGCCCCCAGGTCTGTGGGGCTACGCAAGCGGTTCCCAAAGAGCTTTAGAACAAGGCATAGTTTTCCCTGCTGGCTCTTTGGGCGGGGGACCCATCTCCAGCCGTATGGCCATTTTTGTGCGTGGCCAGGGGCCAAGTGGGAAGGGGTGGTGTCGAGGCTGAAGGCAGCAGGAAGGCCCACAGCCCCCAGGTCTGTGGGGCTATGCAAGCGGTTCCCAAAGAGCTTTAGAAGAAGGCATAGTTTTCCTTGCTGGGTCTTTGGACATGGGACCCATCTCCAGCCATAGACGATTTTTGTGCCTACCGCGGCGCCAAGTGGGAAAGGGTGGCTTTGAGGCTGAAGACAGCAGGAAAGCCCACACCCCTCAGGTCTGTGGGGCTACGCAAGCGGTTCCCAAAGAGCTTTAGAACAAGGCCTAGTTTTCCCTGCTGGCTCTTTGGGCGGGGGACCCATCTCCAGCCGTATGGCCATTTTTGAGCCTGGCGCGGCGCCAAGTGGGAAAGGGTGGCTTTGAGGCTGAAGGCAGCAGGAAAGCGCGCAGCCCCCAGGTCTGTGGGGCTACGCAAGCGGTTCCCAAAGAGCTTTAGAACAAGGCATAGTTTTCCCTGCTGGCTCTTTGGGCGGGGGACCCATCTCCAGCCGTATGGCCATTTTTGTGCCTGGCGCAGCGCCAAGTGGGAAAGGGTGGCTTTGAGGCTGAAGGCAGCAGCAAAGCCTGCAGCCCCCAGGTCTGTGCGGCTACGCAAGCGGTTCCCAAAGAGCTTTAGAACAAGGCATAGTTTTCCCTGCTGGCTCTTTGGGCGGGGGACCCATCTCCAGTCGTATGGCGATTTTTATGCCTGGCGCGGTGCGTAGTGGGAAAGGGTGGTGTCGAGGCTGAAGGCAGCAGGAAAGCCCGCAGCCCCCAGGTCTGTGGGGCTACGCAAGCGGTTCCCAAAGAGCTTTAGAACAAGGCATAGTTTTCCCTGCTGGCTCTTTGGGCGGGGGACCCATCTCCAGCCGTATGGCCATTTTTGTGCCTGATGCGGCGCCAAGTGGGAAAGGGTGGTTTTGAGGCTGAAGGCAGCAGGAAAGCCCGCAGCCCCCAGGTCTGTGGGGCTACGCAAGCGGTTCCCAAAGAGCTTTAGAACAAGGCATAGTTTTCCCTGCTGGCTCTTTGGGCGGGGGACCCATCTCCAGCCATAGGCCATTTCTGTGCCTGATAGGGCGCCAAGTGGGAAAGGGTGGCTTTGAGGCTGAAGACAGCAGGAAAGCCTTCAGCCCCCAGGTCTGTGGGGCTATGCAAGCGGTTCCCAAAGAGCTTTAGAACAAGGCATAGTTTTCCCTGCTGGCTCTTTGGGCGGTGGACCCATCTCCAGCCGTATGGCCATTTTTGTGCCTGGCGCGGCGCCAAGTGGGAAAGGGTGGTGTCGAGGCTGAAGGCAGCAGCAAAGCCCGCAGCCCCCAGGTCTGTGGGGCTATGCAAGCGGTTCCCAAAGAGCTTTAGAACAAGGCATAGTTTTCCTTGCTGGCTCTTTGGGCATGGGACCCATCTCCAGCCATAGGCCATTTTTGTGCCTGGCGCGGCGCCAGGTTGGAAAGGGTGGTGTCGAGTCTGAAGGCAGCAGCAAAGCCTGCAGCCCCCAGGTCTGTGGGGCCAAGCAAGCGGTTCCCAAAGAGCTTTAGAACAAGGCATAGTTTTCCCTGCTGGCTCTTTGGGCGGGGGACCCATCTCCAGCCATAGGCCATTTTTGTGCCTGGCGCGACGCCAAGTGGGAAAGGGTGGCTTTGAGGCTGAAGGCAGCAGCAAAGCCTGCAGCCCCCAGGTCTGTGGGGCTACGCAAGCGGTTCCCAAAGAGCTTTAGAACAAGGCATAGTTTTCCCTGCTGGCTCTTTGGGCGGGGGACCCATCTCCAGCCGTATGGCCATTTTTGTGCCTGGCCCAGCGCCAAGTGGGAAAGGGTGGCTTTGAGGCTGAAGGCAGCAGGAAAGCCCGCAGCCCCCCGGTCTGTGGGGCTACGCAAGCGGTTCCCAAAGAGCTTTAGAACAAGGCATAATTTTCCCTGCTGGCTCTCTGGGCGGGGGACCCATTTCCAGCCGTATGGCCATTTTTGTGCCTGGCGCGGCGCCAAGTGGGAAAGGGTGCTGTCGAGGCTGAAGGCAGCAGGAGAGCCTGCAGCCCCCAGGTCTGTGGGGCTACGCAAGCGGTTCCCAAAGAGTTTTAGAACAAGGCATAGTTTTCCCTGCTGGCTCTTTGGGCGGGGGACCCATCTCCAGCCGTATGGCCATTTTTGTGCGTGGCCAGGGGCCAAGTGGGAAAGGGTGGTGTCGAGGCTGAAGGCAGCAGGAAGGCCCACAGCCCCCAGGTCTGTGGGGCTATGCAAGCGGTTCCCAAAGAGCTTTAGAACAAGGCATAGTTTTCCTTGCTGGGTCTTTGGGCATGGGACCCATCTCCAGCCATAGACCATTTTTGTGCCTACCGCGGCACCAAGTGGGAAAGGGTGGCTTTGAGGCTGAAGGCAGCAGGAAAGCCCACACCCACCAGGTCTGTGGGGCTACGGAAGCGGTTCCCAAAGAGCTTTAGAACAAGGCATAGTTTTCCCTGCTGGCTCTTTGGGCGGGGGACCCATCTCCAGCCATAGGCCATTTTTGTGCCTGGCGCAGCGCCAAGTGGGAAAGGGTGGCTTTGAGGCTGAAGGCAGCAGGAAAGCCCGCAGCCCCCAGGTCTGTGGGGCTACGCAAGCGGTTCCCAAAGAGCTTTAGAACAAGGCATAGTTTTCCCTGCTGGCTCTTTGGGCGGGGGACCCATCTCCAGCCGTATGGCCATTTTTGTGCCTGGCGCGGCGCCAAGTGGGAAAGGGTGGCTTTGAGGCTGAAGGCAGCAGGAAAGCCTGCAGCCCCCAGGTCTGTGGGGCTACGCAAGCGGTTCCCAAAGAGCTTTATAACAAGGCATAGTTTTCCCTGCTGGCTCTTTGGGCGGGGGACCCATCTCCAGCCGTATGGCCATTTTTGTGCGTGGCCAGGGGCCAAGTGGGAAAGGGTGGTGTCGAGGCTGAAGGCAGCAGGAAGGCCCACAGCCCCCAGGTCTGTGGGGCTATGCAAGCGGTTCCCAAAGAGCTTTAGAACAAGGCATAGTTTTCCTTGCTGGATCTTTGGGCATGGGACCCATCTCCAGCCATAGACCATTTTTGTGCCTACCGCGGCGCCAAGTGGGAAAGGGTGGCTTTGAGGCTGAAGACAGCAGGAAAGCCCACAGCCCCCAGGTCTGTGGGGCTACGCAAGCGGTTCCCAAAGAGCTTTAGAACAAGGCCTAGTTTTCCCTGCTGGCTCTTTGGGCGGGGGACCCATCTCCAGCCGTATGGCCATTTTTGTGCCTGGCGCGGCGCCAAGTGGGAAAGGGTGGCTTTGAGGCTGAAGGCAGCAGGAAAGCCTGCAGCCCCCAGGTTTGTGGGGCTACGCAAGCGGTTCCCAAAGAGCTTTAGAACAAGGCATAGTTTTCCCTGCTGGCTCTTTGGGCGGGGGACCCATCTCCAGCCATAGGCCATTTTTGTGCCTGGCGCGGCGCCAGGTTGGAAAGGGTGGTGTCGAGTCTGAAGGCAGCAGCAAAGCCTGCAGCCCCCAGGTCTGTGGGGCCAAGCAAGCGGTTCCCAAAGAGCTTTAGAACAAGGCATAGTTTTCCCTGCTGGCTCTTTGGGCGGGGGACCCATCTCCAGCCATAGGCCATTTTTGTGCCTGGCGCAGCGCCAAGTGGGAAAGGGTGGCTTTGAGGCTGAAGGCAGCAGCAAAGCCTGCAGCCCCCAGGTCTGTGGGGCTACGCAAGTGGTTCCCAAAGAGCTTTAGAACAAGGCATAGTTTTCCCAGCTGGCTCTTAGGGCATGGGACCCATATCCAGCCATAGGCCATTTTTGTGCCTGATGCGGCACCAAGTGGGAAAGGGTGACTTTGAGGCTGAAGGCAGCAGGAAAGCCCGCAGCCCCCAGGTCTGTGGGGCTACGCAAGCGGTTCCCAAAGAGCTTTAGAACAAGGCATAATTTTCCCTGCTGGCTCTTAGGGCATGGGACCCATCTCCAGCCGTATGGCCATTTTTGTGCCTGGCGCGGCGCCAAGTGGGAAAGGGTGCTCTCGAGGCTGAAGGCAGCAGGAAAGCCTGCAGCCCCCAGGTCTGTGCGGCTACGCAAGCGGTTCCCAAAGAGCTTTAGAACAAGGCATATTTTCCCTGCTGGCTCTTTGGGCGGGGGACCCATCTCCAGCCGTATGGCCATTTTTGTGCGTGGCACGGCGCCAAGTGGGAAAGGGTGGTGTCGAGGCTGAAGGCAGCAGGAAGGCCCACAGCCCCCAGGTCTGTGGGGCTACGCAAGCGGTTCCCAAAGAGCTTTAGAACAAGGCATAGTTTTCCTTGCTGGGTCTTTGGGCATGGGACCCATCTCCAGCCATAGGCCATTTTTGTGCCTACCGCGGCGCCAAGTGGGAAAGGGTGGCTTTGAGGCTGAAGGCAGCAGGAAAGCCCACACCCCCCAGGTCTGTGGGGCTACGCAAGCGGTTCCCAAAGAGCTTTAGAACAAGGCATAGTTTTCCCTGCTGGCTCTTTGGGCGGGGGACCCATCTCCAGCCATATGGCCATTTTTGTGCCTGGCGCAGCGCCAAGTGGGAAAGGGTGGCTTTGAGGCTGAAGGCAGCAGCAAAGCCTGCAGCCCCCAGGTCTGTGCGGCTACGCAAGCGGTTCCCAAAGAGCTTTAGAACAAGGCATAGTTTTCCCTGCTGGCTCTTTGGGCGTGGGACCCATCTCCAGTCGTATGGCTATTTTTATGCCTGGCGCGGTGCGTAGTGGGAAAGGGTGGTGTCGAGGCTGAAGGCAGCAGGAAAGCCCGCAGCCCCCAGGTCTGTGGGGCTACGCAAGCGGTTCCCAAAGAGCTTTAGAACAAGGCATAGTTTTCCCTGCTGGCTCTTTGGGCGGGGGACCCATCTCCAGCCGTATGGCCATTTTTGTGCCTGGCGCAGCGCCAAGTGGGAAAGGGTGGCTTTGAGGCTGAAGGCAGCAGCAAAGCCTGCAGCCCCAGGTCTGTGGGGCTACGCAAGCGGTTCCCAAAGAGCTTTAGAACAAGGCATAGTTTTCCCTGCTGGCTCTTTGGGCGGGGGACCCATCTCCAGCCGTATGGCCATTTTTGGGCCTGGCGCGGCGCCAAGTGGGAAAGGGTGGTGTGGAGTCTGAAGGCAGGAGCAAAGCCTGCAGCCCCCAGGTCTGTGGGGCTACGGAAGCGGTTCCCAAAGAGCTTTAGAACAAGGCATAGTTTTCCCTGCTGCCTCTTTGGGCGGGGGACCCATCTCCAGCCGTATGGCCATTTTTGTGCCTGGCGCGGCGCCAAGTGGGAAAGGGTGGCTTTGAGGCTGAAGGCAGCAGGAAAGCCTCCAGCCCCCAGGTCTGTGGGGCTACGCAAGCGGTTCCCAAAGAGCTTTAGAACAAGGCATAGTTTTCCCTGCTGGCTCTTTGGGCGGGGGACCCATCTCCAGCCATAGGCCATTTTTGTGCCTGGCGCGGCGCCAAGTGGGAAAGGGTGGTGTCGAGGCTGAAGGCAGCAGCAAAGCCCGCAGCCCCCAGGTCTGTGGGGCTATGCAAGCGGTTCCCAAAGAGCTTTAGAACAAGGCATAGTTTTTCTTGCTGGCTCTTTGGGCATGGGACCCATCTCCAGCCATAGGCCATTTTTGTGCCTGGCGCGGCGCCAGGTTGGAAAGGGTGGTGTCGAGTCTGAAGGCAGCAGCAAAGCCTGCAGCCCCCAGGTCTGTGGGGCCAAGCAAGCGGTTCCCAAAGAGCTTTAGAACAAGGCATAGTTTTCCCTGATGGCTCTTTGGGCGGGGTACCCATCTCCAGACATAGGCCATTTTTGTGCCTGGCGCGACGCCAAGTGGGAAAGGGTGGCTTTGAGGCTGAAAGCAGCAGCAAAGCCTGCAGCCCCCAGGTCTGTGGGGCTACGCAAGCGGTTCCCAAAGAGCTTTAGAACAAGGCATAGTTTTCCCAGCTGGCTCTTAGGGCATGGGACCCATATCCAGCCATAGGCCATTTTTGTGCCTGATGCGGCGCCAAGTGGGAAAGGGTGCTGTCGAGGCTGAAGGCAGCAGGAAAGCCTGCAGCCCCCAGGTCTGTGCGGCTACGCAAGCGGTTCCCAAAGAGCTTTAGAACAAGGCATAGTTTTCCCTGCTGCCTCTTTGGGCGGGGGACCCATCTCCAGCCGTATGGCCATTTTTGTGCGTGGCCAGGGGCCAAGTGGGAAGGGGTGGTGTCGAGGCTGAAGGCAGCAGGAAGGCCCACAGCCCCCAGGTCTGTGGGGCTATGCAAGCGGTTCCCAAAGAGCTTTAGAAGAAGGCATAGTTTTCCTTGCTGGGTCTTTGGACATGGGACCCATCTCCAGCCATAGACGATTTTTGTGCCTACCGCGGCGCCAAGTGGGAAAGGGTGGCTTTGAGGCTGAAGACAGCAGGAAAGCCCACACCCCTCAGGTCTGTGGGGCTACGCAAGCGGTTCCCAAAGAGCTTTAGAACAAGGCCTAGTTTTCCCTGCTGGCTCTTTGGGCGGGGGACCCATCTCCAGCCGTATGGCCATTTTTGAGCCTGGCGCGGCGCCAAGTGGGAAAGGGTGGCTTTGAGGCTGAAGGCAGCAGGAAAGCGCGCAGCCCCCAGGTCTGTGGGGCTACGCAAGCGGTTCCCAAAGAGCTTTAGAACAAGGCATAGTTTTCCCTGCTGGCTCTTTGGGCGGGGGACCCATCTCCAGCCGTATGGCCATTTTTGTGCCTGGCGCAGCGCCAAGTGGGAAAGGGTGGCTTTGAGGCTGAAGGCAGCAGCAAAGCCTGCAGCCCCCAGGTCTGTGCGGCTACGCAAGCGGTTCCCAAAGAGCTTTAGAACAAGGCATAGTTTTCCCTGCTGGCTCTTTGGGCGGGGGACCCATCTCCAGTCGTATGGCGATTTTTATGCCTGGCGCGGTGCGTAGTGGGAAAGGGTGGTGTCGAGGCTGAAGGCAGCAGGAAAGCCCGCAGCCCCCAGGTCTGTGGGGCTACGCAAGCGGTTCCCAAAGAGCTTTAGAACAAGGCATAGTTTTCCCTGCTGGCTCTTTGGGCGGGGGACCCATCTCCAGCCATAGGCCATTTCTGTGCCTGATAGGGCGCCAAGTGGGAAAGGGTGGCTTTGAGGCTGAAGACAGCAGGAAAGCCTTCAGCCCCCAGGTCTGTGGGGCTATGCAAGCGGTTCCCAAAGAGCTTTAGAACAAGGCATAGTTTTCCCTGCTGGCTCTTTGGGCGGTGGACCCATCTCCAGCCGTATGGCCATTTTTGTGCCTGGCGCGGCGCCAAGTGGGAAAGGGTGGTGTCGAGGCTGAAGGCAGCAGCAAAGCCTGCAGCCCCCAGGTCTGTGGGGCCAAGCAAGCGGTTCCCAAAGAGCTTTAGAACAAGGCATAGTTTTCCCAGCTGGCTCTTAGGGCATGGGACCCATCTCCAGCCATAGGCCATTTTTGTGCCTGGCGCGGCGCCAGGTTGGAAAGGGTGGTGTCGAGTCTGAAGGCAGCAGCAAAGCCTGCAGCCCCCAGGTCTGTGGGGCCAAGCAAGCGGTTCCCAAAGAGCTTTAGAACAAGGCATAGTTTTCCCTGCTGGCTCTTTGGGCGGGGGGACCCATCTCCAGCCATAGGCCATTTTTGTGCCTGGCGCGACGCCAAGTGGGAAAGGGTGGCTTTGAGGCTGAAGGCAGCAGCAAAGCCTGCAGCCCCCAGGTCTGTGGGGCTACGCAAGCGGTTCCCAAAGAGCTTTAGAACAAGGCATAGTTTTCCCTGCTGGCTCTTTGGGCGGGGGACCCATCTCCAGCCGTATGGCCATTTTTGTGCCTGGCCCAGCGCCAAGTGGGAAAGGGTGGCTTTGAGGCTGAAGGCAGCAGGAAAGCCCGCAGCCCCCCGGTCTGTGGGGCTACGCAAGCGGTTCCCAAAGAGCTTTAGAACAAGGCATAATTTTCCCTGCTGGCTCTCTGGGCGGGGGACCCGTCTCCAGCCGTATGGCCATTTTTGTGCCTGGCGCGGCGCCAAGTGGGAAAGGGTGCTGTCGAGGCTGAAGGCAGCAGGAGAGCCTGCAGCCCCCAGGTCTGTGCGGCTACGCAAGCGGTTCCCAAAGAGTTTTAGAACAAGGCATAGTTTTCCCTGCTGGCTCTTTGGGCGGGGGACCCATCTCCAGCCGTATGGCCATTTTTGTGCGTGGCCAGGGGCCAAGTGGGAAAGGGTGGTGTCGAGGCTGAAGGCAGCAGGAAGGCCCACAGCCCCCAGGTCTGTGGGGCTATGCAAGCGGTTCCCAAAGAGCTTTAGAACAAGGCATAGTTTTCCTTGCTGGGTCTTTGGGCATGGGACCCATCTCCAGCCATAGACCATTTTTGTGCCTACCGCGGCACCAAGTGGGAAAGGGTGGCTTTGAGGCTGAAGGCAGCAGGAAAGCCCACACCCACCAGGTCTGTGGGGCTACGGAAGCGGTTCCCAAAGAGCTTTAGAACAAGGCATAGTTTTCCCTGCTGGCTCTTTGGGCGGGGGACCCATCTCCAGCCGTATGGCCATTTTTGTGCCTGGCGCGGCGCCAAGTGGGAAAGGGTGCTGTCGAGGCTGAAGGCAGCAGGAAAGCCTGCAGCCCCCAGGTCTGTGGGGCTACGCAAGCGGTTCCCAAAGAGCTTTAGAACAAGGCATAGTTTTCCCTGCTGGCTCTTTGGGCGGGGGACCCCTCTCCAGCCATATGGCCATTTTTGTGCCTGGCGCAGCGCCAAGTGGGAAAGGGTGGCTTTGAGGCTGAAGGCAGCAGGAAAGCCTCCAGCCCCCAGGTCTGTGGGGCTATGCAAGCGGTTCCCAAAGAGCTTTAGAACAAGGCATAGTTTTCCTTGCTGGCTCTTTGGGCATGGGACCCATCTCCAGCCATAGGCCATTTTTGTGCCTGGCGCGGCGCCAGGTTGGAAAGGGTGGTGTCGAGTCTGAAGGCAGCAGCAAAGCCTGCAGCCCCCAGGTCTGTGGGGCCAAGCAAGCGGTTCCCAAAGAGCTTTAGAACAAGGCATAGTTTTCCCTGCTGGCTCTTTGGGCGGGGTACCCATCTCCAGACATAGGCCATTTTTGTGCCTGGCGCAACGCCAAGTGGGAAAGGGTGGCTTTGAGGCTGAAGGCAGCAGCAAAGCCTGCAGCCCCCAGGTCTGTGGGGCTATGCAAGCGGTTCCCAAAGAGCTTTAGAACAAGGCATAGTTTTCCCAGCTGGCTCTTAGGGCATGGGACCCATATCCAGCCATAGGCCATTTTTGTGCCTGATGCGGCGCCAAGTGGGAAAGGGTGCTGTCGAGGCTGAAGGCAGCAGGAAGGCCTGCAGCCCCCAGGTCTGTGGGGCTACGCAAGCGGTTCCCAAAGAGCTTTAGAACAAGGCATAGTTTTCCCTGCTGGCTCTTTGGGCGGGGGACCCATCTCCAGCCGTATGGCCATTTTTGTGCGTGGCCAGGGGCCAAGTGGGAAGGGGTGGTGTCGAGGCTGAAGGCAGCAGGAAGGCCCACAGCCCCCAGGTCTGTGGGGCTATGCAAGCGGTTCCCAAAGAGCTTTAGAAGAAGGCATAGTTTTCCTTGCTGGGTCTTTGGACATGGGACCCATCTCCAGCCATAGACGATTTTTGTGCCTACCGCGGCGCCAAGTGGGAAAGGGTGGCTTTGAGGCTGAAGACAGCAGGAAAGCCCACACCCCTCAGGTCTGTGGGGCTACGCAAGCGGTTCCCAAAGAGCTTTAGAACAAGGCCTAGTTTTCCCTGCTGGCTCTTTGGGCGGGGGACCCATCTCCAGCCGTATGGCCATTTTTGAGCCTGGCGCGGCGCCAAGTGGGAAAGGGTGGCTTTGAGGCTGAAGGCAGCAGGAAAGCCCGCAGCCCCCAGGTCTGTGGGGCTACGCAAGCGGTTCCCAAAGAGCTTTAGAACAAGGCATAGTTTTCCCTGCTGGCTCTTTGGGCGGGGGACCCATCTCCAGCCGTATGGCCATTTTTGTGCCTGGCGCAGCGCCAAGTGGGAAAGGGTGGCTTTGAGGCTGAAGGCAGCAGCAAAGCCTGCAGCCCCCAGGTCTGTGCGGCTACGCAAGCGGTTCCCAAAGAGCTTTAGAACAAGGCATAGTTTTTCCTGCTGGCTCTTTGGGCGGGGGACCCATCTCCAGTCGTATGGCGATTTTTATGCCTGGCGCGGTGCGTAGTGGGAAAGGGTGGTGTCGAGGCTGAAGGCAGCAGGAAAGCCCGCAGCCCCCAGGTCTGTGGGGCTACGCAAGCGGTTCCCAAAGAGCTTTAGAACAAGGCATAGTTTTCCCTGCTGGCTCTTTGGGCGGGGGACCCATCTCCAGCCGTATGGCCATTTTTGTGCCTGATGCGGCGCCAAGTGGGAAAGGGTGGTTTTGAGGCTGAAGGCAGCAGGAAAGCCCGCAGCCCCCAGGTCTGTGGGGCTACGCAAGCGGTTCCCAAAGAGCTTTAGAACAAGGCATAGTTTTCCCTGCTGGCTCTTTGGGCGGGGGACCCATCTCCAGCCATAGGCCATTTCTGTGCCTGATAGGGCGCCAAGTGGGAAAGGGTGGCTTTGAGGCTGAAGACAGCAGGAAAGCCTTCAGCCCCCAGGTCTGTGGGGCTATGCAAGCGGTTCCCAAAGAGCTTTAGAACAAGGCATAGTTTTCCCTGCTGGCTCTTTGGGCGGTGGACCCATCTCCAGCCGTATGGCCATTTTTGTGCCTGGCGCGGCGCCAAGTGGGAAAGGGTGGTGTCGAGGCTGAAGGCAGCAGCAAAGCCCGCAGCCCCCAGGTCTGTGGGGCTATGCAAGCGGTTCCCAAAGAGCTTTAGAACAAGGCATAGTTTTCCTTGCTGGCTCTTTGGGCATGGGACCCATCTCCAGCCATAGGCCATTTTTGTGCCTGGCGCGGCGCCAGGTTGGAAAGGGTGGTGTCGAGTCTGAAGGCAGCAGCAAAGCCTGCAGCCCCCAGGTCTGTGGGGCCAAGCAAGCGGTTCCCAAAGAGCTTTAGAACAAGGCATAGTTTTCCCTGCTGGCTCTTTGGGCGGGGGACCCATCTCCAGCCATAGGCCATTTTTGTGCCTGGCGCGACGCCAAGTGGGAAAGGGTGGCTTTGAGGCTGAAGGCAGCAGGAAAGCCCGCAGCCCCCCGGTCTGTGGGGCTACGCAAGCGGTTCCCAAAGAGCTTTAGAACAAGGCATAATTTTCCCTGCTGGCTCTCTGGGCGGGGGACCCGTCTCCAGCCGTATGGCCATTTTTGTGCCTGGCGCGGCGCCAAGTGGGAAAGGGTGCTGTCGAGGCTGAAGGCAGCAGGAGAGCCTGCAGCCCCCAGGTCTGTGCGGCTACGCAAGCGGTTCCCAAAGAGTTTTAGAACAAGGCATAGTTTTCCCTGCTGGCTCTTTGGGCGGGGGACCCATCTCCAGCCGTATGGCCATTTTTGTGCGTGGCCAGGGGCCAAGTGGGAAAGGGTGGTGTCGAGGCTGAAGGCAGCAGGAAGGCCCACAGCCCCCAGGTCTGTGGGGCTATGCAAGCGGTTCCCAAAGAGCTTTAGAACAAGGCATAGTTTTCCTTGCTGGGTCTTTGGGCATGGGACCCATCTCCAGCCATAGACCATTTTTGTGCCTACCGCGGCACGAAGTGGGAAAGGGTGGCTTTGAGGCTGAAGGCAGCAGGAAAGCCCACACCCACCAGGTCTGTGGGGCTACGGAAGCGGTTCCCAAAGAGCTTTAGAACAAGGCATAGTTTTCCCTGCTGGCTCTTTGGGCGGGGGACCCATCTCCAGCCGTATGGCCATTTTTGTGCCTGGCGCGGCGCCAAGTGGGAAAGGGTGCTGTCGAGGCTGAAGGCAGCAGGAAAGCCTGCAGCCCCCAGGTCTGTGGGGCTACGCAAGCGGTTCCCAAAGAGCTTTAGAACAAGGCATAGTTTTCCCTGCTGGCTCTTTGGGCGGGGGACCCCTCTCCAGCCATATGGCCATTTTTGTGCCTGGCGCAGCGCCAAGTGGGAAAGGGTGGCTTTGAGGCTGAAGGCAGCAGCAAAGCCTGCAGCCCCCAGGTCTGTGCGGCTACGAAAGCGTTTCCCAAAGACCTTTAGAACAAGGCATAGTTTTCCCTGCTGGCTCTTTGGGCGGGGGACCCATCTCCAGTCGTATGGCTATTTTTATGCCTGGCGCGGTGCGTAGTGGGAAAGGGTGGTGTCGAGGCTGAAGGCAGCAGCAAAGCCCGCAGCCCCCAGGTCTGTGGGGCTACGCAAGCGGTTCCCAAAGAGCTTTAGAACAAGGCAGAGTTTTCCCTGCTGGCTCTTTGGGCGGGGGACCCATCTCCAGCCGTATGGCCATTTTTGTGCCTGATGCGGCGCCAAGTGGGAAAGGGTGGCTTTGAGGCTGAAGACAGCAGGAAAGCCCGCAGCCCCCAGGTCTGTGGGGCTACGCAAGCGGTTCCCAAAGAGCTTTAGAACAAGGCCTAGTTTTCCCTGCTGGCTCTTTGGGCGGGGGACCCATCTCCAGCCATAGGCCATTTTTGTGCCTGGCGCGACGCCAAGTGGGAAAGGGTGTTGTCGAGGCTGAAGGCAGCAGGAAAGCCCGCAGCCCCCAGGTCTGTGGGGCCAAGCAAGCGGTTCCCAAAGAGCTTTAGAACAAGGCATAGTTTTCCCTGCTGGCTCTTTGGGCGGGGGACCCATCTCCAGCCGTATGGCCATTTTTGTGCCTGGCGCGGCGCCAAGTGGGAAAGGGTGGCTTTGAGGCTGAAGGCAGCAGGAAAGCCCGCAGCCCCCCGGTCTGTGGGGCTACGCAAGCGGTTCCCAAAGAGCTTTAGAACAAGGCATAGTTTTCCCTGCTGGCTCTTTGGGCGGGGGACCCATCTCCAGCCGTATGGCCATTTTTGTGCCTGGCGCGGCGCCAAGTGGGAAAGGGTGGCTTTGAGGCTGAAGGCAGCAGGAAAGCCCGCAGCCCCCAGGTCTGTGGGGCTACGCAAGCGGTTCCCAAAGAGCTTTAGAACAAGGCATAGTTTTCCCTGCTGGCTCTTTGGGCGGGGGACCCATCTCCAGTCGTATGGCTATTTTTATGCCTGGCGCGGTGCGTAGTGGGAAAGGGTGCTTTTGAGGCTGAAGGCAGCAGGAAAGCCCGCAGCCCCCAGGTCTGTGGGGCTACGCAAGCGGTTCCCAAAGAGCTTTAGAACAAGGCATAATTTTCCCTGCTGGCTCTTTGGGCGGGGGACCCATCTCCAGCCGTATGGCCATTTTTGTGCCTGGCGCGGCGCCAAGTGGGAAAGGGTGGCTTTGAGGCTGAAGGCAGCAGGAAAGCCCACACCCCCCAGGTCTGTGGGGCTACGCAAGCGGTTCCCAAAGAGCTTTAGAACAAGGCATAGTTTTCCCTGCTGGCTCTTTGGGCGGGGGACCCATCTCCAGCCGTATGGCCATTTTTGTGCCTGGCGCGGCGCCAAGTGGGAAAGGGTGGCTTTGAGGCTGAAGGCAGCAGGAAAGCCTGCAGCCCCCAGGTCTGTGGGGCTACGCAAGCGGTTCCCAAAGAGCTTTAGAACAAGGCATAGTTTTCCCTGCTGGCTCTTTGTGCGGGGGACCCATCTCCAGTCGTATGGCTATTTTTATGCCTGGCGCGGTGCGTAGTGGGAAAGGGTGGTTTTGAGGCTGAAGGCAGCAGGAAAGTCCGCAGCCCCCAGGTCTGTGGGGCTACGCAAGCGGTTCCCAAAGAGCTTTAGAACAAGGCATAATTTTCCCTGCTGGCTCTTTGGGCGGGGGACCCATCTCCAGCCGTATGGCCATTTTTGTACCTGGCGCGGCGCCAAGTGGGAAAGGGTGGTGTCGAGGCTGAAGGCAGCAGCAAAGCCCGCAGCCCCCAGGTCTGTGGGGCTACGCAAGCGGTTCCCAAAGAGCTTTAGAACAAGGCATAGTTTTCCCTGCTGGCTCCTTGGGCGGGGGACCCATCTCCAGCCGTATGGCCATTTTTGCGCCTGGCGCAGTGCCAAGTGGGAAAGGGTGGTGTCGAGGCTGAAGGCAGCAGGAAAGCCCACAGCCCCCAGGTCTGTGGGGCTACGCAAGCGGTTCCCAAAGAGCTCTAGAACAAGGCATAGTTTTCCCTGCTGGCTCTTTGGGCGGGGGACCCATCTGCAGCCGTATGGCCATTTTTGTGCCTGGTGCGGCGCCAAGTGGGAAAGGGTGCTGTCGAGGCTGAAGGCAGCAGGAAAGCCCGCAGCCCCCAGGTCTGTGGGGCTACGCAAGTGGTTCCCAAAGAGCTTTAGAACAAGGCATAATTTTCCCTGCTGGCTCTTTGGGCAGGGGACCCATCTCCATCCATAGGCCATTTTTGTGCCTGGCGCAGCGCCAAGTGTGAAAGGGTGGTTTTGAGGCTGAAGGCAGCAGGAAAGCCCGCAGCCCCCAGGTCTGTGGGGCTACGCAAGCGGTTCCCAAAGAGCTTTAGAACAAGACATAATTTTCCCTCCTGGCTCTTTGTGCGGGGGACCCATCTCCAGCCGTATGGCCATTTTTGCGCCTGGCGCAGTGCCTAGTGGGAAAGGGTGCTGTCGAGGCTGAAGGCAGCAGGAAAGCCCACAGCCCCCAGGTCTGTGGGGCTACGCAAGCGGTTCCCAAAGAGCTTTAGAACAAGGCATAGTTTTCCCTGATGGCTCTTTGGGCATGGGAGCCATCTCCAGCCATAGGCCATTTTTGTGCCTGGCGCGACGCCAAGTGGGAAAGGGTGGCTTTGAGGCTGAAGGCAGCAGGAAAGCCTGCAGCCCCCAGGTCTGTGGGGCTACGCAAGCGGTTCCCAAAGAGCTTTAGAACAAGGCATGTTTTTCCCTGCTGGCTCTTTGGGCGGGGGACCCATCTCCAGTCGTATGGCTATTTTTATGCCTGGCGCGGTGCGTAGTGGGAAAGGGTGGTTTTGAGGCTGAAGGCAGCAGGAGAGCCCGCAGCCCCCAGGTCTGTGGGGCTACGCAAGCGGTTCCCAAAGAGCTTTAGAACAAGGCATAGTTTTCCCTGCTGTCTCTTTGGGCGGTGGACCCATCTCCAGCCGTATGGCCATTTTTGTGCCTGATGCGGCGCCAAGTGGGAAAGGGTGGCTTTGAGGCTGAAGGCAGCAGGAAAGCCCGCAGCCCCCAGGTCTGTGGGGCTACGCAAGCGGTTCCCAAAGAGCTTTAGAACAAGGCATAGTTTTCCCTGCTGGCTCTCTGGGCGGGGGACCCATATCCAGTCGTATGGCTATTTTTATGCCTGGCGCGGTGCGTAGTGGGAAAGGGTGGTGTCGAGGCTGAAGGCAGCAGGAAAGCCTGCAGCCCCCAGGTCTGTGCGGCTACGCAAGCGGTTCCCAAAGAGCTTTAGAACAAGGCATAGTTTTCCCTGCTGGCTCCTTGGGCGGGGGACCCATCTCCAGCCGTATGGCCATTTTTGTGCCTGGCGCGGCGCCAAGTGGGAAAGGGTGGTGTCGAGGCTGAAGGCAGCAGGAAAGCCCGCAGCCCCCAGGTCTGTGGGGCTACGCAAGCGGTTCCCAAAGAGCTTTAGAACAAGGCATAGTTTTCCCTGCTGGCTCTTTGGGCGGGAGACCCATCTCCAGCCATAGGCCATTTTTGTGCCTGGCGCGACGCCAAGTGGGAAAGGGTGTTGTCGAGGCTGAAGGCAGCAGCAAAGCCCGCAGCCCCCAGGTCTGTGGGGCCAAGCAAGCGGTTCCCAAAGAGCTTTAGAACAAGTCATAGTTTTCCCTGCTGGCTCTTTGGGCGGGAGACCCATCTCCAGCCATAGGCCATTTTTGTGCCTGGCGCGGTGCGTAGTGGGAAAGGGTGGTGTCGAGGCTGAAGGCAGCAGGAAAGCCCGCAGCCCCCAGGTCTGTGGGGCTACGCAAGCGGTTCCCAAAGAGCTTTAGAACAAGTCATAGTTTTCCCTGCTGGCTCTTTGGGCGGGAGACCCATCTCCAGCCATAGGCCATTTTTGTGCCTGGCGCGACGCCAAGTGGGAAAGGGTGGTGTCGAGGCTGAAGACAGCAGGAAAGCCCGCAGCCCCCAGGTCTGTGGGGCTACGCAAGCGGTTCCCAAAGAGCTTTAGAACAAGGCATAGTTTTCCCTGCTGGCTCTCTGGGCGGGGGACCCATATCCAGTCGTATGGCTATTTTTATGCCTGGCGCGGTGCGTAGTGGGAAAGGGTGGTTTTGAGGCTGAAGGCAGCAGCAAAGCCCGCAGCCCCCAGGTCTGTGGGGCTACGCAAGCGGTTCCCAAAGAGCTTTAGAACAAGGCATAGTTTTCCCTGCTGGCTCCTTGGGCGGGGGACCCATCTCCAGCCGTATGGCCATTTTTGTGCCTGGCGCGGCGCCAAGTGGGAAAGGGTGGTGTCGAGTCTGAAGGCAGCAGGAAAGCCCGCAGCCCCCAGGTCTGTGGGGCTACGCAAGCGGTTCCCAAAGAGCTTTAGAACAAGGCATAGTTTTCCCTGCTCGCTCTTTGGGCGGGAGACCCATCTCCAGCCATAGGCCATTTTTGTGCCTGGCGCGACGCCAAGTGGGAAAGGGTGTTGTCGAGGCTGAAGGCAGCAGCAAAGCCCGCAGCCCCCAGGTCTGTGGGGCCAAGCAAGTGGTTCCCAAAGAGCTTTAGAACAAGGCATAGTTTTCCCTGCTGGCTCTTTGGGCGGGGGACCCATCTCCAGTCGTATGGCTATTTTTATGCCTGGCGCGGCGCCAAGTGGGAAAGGGTGGCTTTGAGGCTGAAGGCAGCAGGAAAGCCTGCAGCCCCCAGGTTTGTGGGGCTACGCAAGCGGTTCCCAAAGAGCTTTAGAACAAGGCATAGTTTTCCCTGCTGGCTCTTTGGGCGGGGGACCCATCTCCAGCCATAGGCCATTTCTGTGCCTGATAGGGCGCCAAGTGGGAAAGGGTGGCTTTGAGGCTGAAGGCAGCAGGAAAGCCTGCAGCCCCCAGGTCTGTGGGGCTATGCAAGCGGTTCCCAAAGAGCTTTAGAACAAGGCATAGTTTTCCCTGCTGGCTCTTTGGGCGGGGGACCCATCTCCAGCCGTATGGCCATTTTTGTGCCTGGCGCGGCGCCAAGTGGGAAAGGGTGGTGTCGAGTCTGAAGGCAGCAGGAAAGCCCGCAGCCCCCAGGTCTGTGGGGCTACGCAAGCGGTTCCCAAAGAGCTTTAGAACAAGGCATAGTTTTCCCTGCTTATTCTTTCGGCGGGGGACCCATCTCCAGCCGTATGGCCATTTTTGTGCCTGGCGCGGCGCCAAGTGGGAAAAGGTGGTTTTGAGGCTGAAGGCAGCAGCAAAGCCCGCAGCCCCCAGGTCTGTGGGGCTACGCAAGCGGTTCCCAAAGAGCTTTAGAACAAGGCATAGTTTTCCCTGCTGGCTCCTTGGGCGGGGGACCCATCTCCAGCCGTATGGCCATTTTTGTGCCTGGCGCGGCGCCAAGTTGGAAAGGGTGGTGTCGAGTCTGAAGGCAGCAGGAAAGCCCGCAGCCCCCAGGTCTGTGGGGCTACGCAAGCGGTTCCCAAAGAGCTTTAGAACAAGGCATAGTTTTCCCTGCTGGCTCTTTGGGCGGGAGACCCATCTCCAGCCATAGGCCATTTTTGTGCCTGGCGCGACGCCAAGTGGGAAAGGGTGTTGTCGAGGCTGAAGGCAGCAGCAAAGCCCGCAGCCCCCAGGTCTGTGGGGCCAAGCAAGCGGTTCCCAAAGAGCTTTAGAACAAGTCATAGTTTTCCCTGCTGGCCCTTTGGGCGGGAGACCCATCTCCAGCCATAGGCCATTTTTGTGCCTGGCGCAGTGCCAAGTGGGAAAGGGTGGTGTCGAGGCTGAAGGCAGCAGGGAAGCCTGCAGCCCCCAGGTCTGTGGGGCTACGCAAGCGGTTCCCAAAGAGCTTTAGAACAAGGCATAGTTTTCCCTGCTGGCTCCTTGGGCGGGGGACCCATCTCCAGCCGTATGGCCATTTTTGTGCCTGGCGCGGCGCCAAGTTGGAAAAGGTGGTTTTGAGGCTGAAGGCAGCAGGAAAGCCTACAGCCCCCAGGTCTGTGGGGCTACGCAAGCGGTTCCCAAAGAGCTTTAGAACAAGGCATAGTTTTCCCTGCTGGCTCCTTGGGCGGGGGAACCATCTCCAGCCGTATGGCCATTTTTGTGCCTGGCGCGGCGCCAAGTGGGAAAGGGTGGTTTTGAGGCTGAAGACAGCAGGAAAGCCTGCAGCCCCCAGGTCTGTGGGGCTACGCAAGTGGTTCCCAAAGAGCTTTAGAACAAGGCATAGTTTTCCCTGCTAGCTCTTTGGGCGGGTGACCCATCTCCAGCCATAGGCAATTTTTGTGCCTGGCGCAGCGCCAAGTGGGAAAGGGTGGTTTTGAGGCTGAAGGCAGCAGCAAAGCCTGCAGCCCCCAGGTCTGTGGGGCTACGCAAGCGGCTCCCAAAGAGCTTTAGAACAAGACATAGTTTTCCCTGCTGGCTCCTTGGGCAGGGGACCCATCTCCAGCCATATGGCCATTTTTGTGCCTGGTGCGGCGCCAAGTGGGAAAGGGTGTTGTCGAAGCTGAAGGCAGCAGCAAAGCCTGCAGCCCCCAAGTCTGTGGGGCTACGCAAGCGGTTCCCAAAGAGCTTTAGAACAAGGCATAGTTTTCCTTGCTGGGTCTTTGGGCATGGGACCCATCTCCAGCCATAGACCATTTTTGTGCCTACCGCGGCGCCAAGTGGGAAAGGGTGGCTTTGAGGCTGAAGGCAGCAGGAAAGCCCACACCCCCCAGGTCTGTGGGGCTACGCAAGCGGTTCCCAAAGAGCTTTAGAACAAGGCATAGTTTTCCCTGATGGCTCTTTGGGCGGGGGACCCATCTCCAGCCGTATGGACATTTTTGTGCCTGGCGCGGCGCCAAGTGGGAAAGGGAGGCTTTGAGGCTGAAGGCAGCAGGAAAGCCCGCAGCCCCCAGGTCTGTGGGGCTACGCAAGCGGTTCCCAAAGAGCTTTAGAACAAGGCATAGTTTTCCCTGCTGGCTCTTTGGGCGGGAGACCCATCTCCAGCCATAGGCCATTTTTGTGCCTGGCGCGACGCCAAGTGGGAAAGGGTCTTGTCGAGGCTGAAGGCAGCAGCAAAGCCCGCAGCCCCCAGGTCTGTGGGGCCAAGCAAGCGGTTCCCAAAGAGCTTTAGAACAAGTCATAGTTTTCCCTGCTGGCCCTTTGGGCGGGAGACCCATCTCCAGCCATAGGCCATTTTTGTGCCTGGCGCAGTGCCAAGTGGGAAAGGGTGGCTTTGAGGCTGAAGGCAGCAGGGAAGCCTGCAGCCCCCAGGTCTGTGGGGCTACGCAAGCGGTTCCCAAAGAGCTTTAGAACAAGGCATAGTTTTCCCTGCTTGTTCTTTGGGCGGGGGACCCATCTCCAGCCGTATGGCCATTTTTGTGCCTGGCGCGGCGCCAAGTGGGAAAAGGTGGTTTTGAGGCTGAAGGCAGCAGGAAAGCCCGCAGCCCCCAGGTCTGTGGGGCTACGCAAGCGGTTCCCAAAGAGCTTTAGAACAAGGCATAGTTTTCCCTGCTGGCTCCTTGGGCAGGGGACCCATCTCCAGCCATATGGCCATTTTTGTGCCTGATGCGGCGCCAAGTGGGAAAGGGTGGTTTTGAGGCTGAAGGCAGCAGGAAAGCCTACAGCCCCCAGGTCTGTGGGGCTACGCAAGCGGTTCCCAAAGAGCTTTAGAACAAGGCATAGTTTTCCCTGCTGGCTCCTTGGGCGGGGGAACCATCTCCAGCCGTATGGCCATTTTTGTGCCTGGCGCGGCGCCAAGTGGGAAAGGGTGGTTTTGAGGCTGAAGAGAGCAGGAAAGCCTGCAGCCCCCAGGTCTGTGGGGCTACGCAAGTGGTTCCCAAAGAGCTTTAGAACAAGGCATAGTTTTCCCTGCTAGCTCTTTGGGCGGGGGACCCATCTCCAGCCATAGGCAATTTTTGTGCCTGGCGCAGCGCCAAGTGGGAAAGGGTGGTTTTGAGGCTGAAGGCAGCAGCAAAGCCTGCAGCCCCCAGGTCTGTGGGGCTACGCAAGCGGTTCCCAAAGAGCTTTAGAACAAGACATAGTTTTCCCTGCTGGCTCCTTGGGCAGGGGACCCATCTCCAGCCATATGGCCATTTTTGTGCCTGGTGCGGCGCCAAGTGGGAAAGGGTGTTGTCGAAGCTGAAGGCAGCAGCAAAGCCTGCAGCCCCCAAGTCTGTGGGGCTACGCAAGCGGTTCCCAAAGAGCTTTAGAACAAGGCATAGTTTTCCTTGCTGGGTCTTTGGGCATGGGACCCATCTCCAGCCATAGACCATTTTTGTGCCTACCGCGGCGCCAAGTGGGAAAGGGTGGCTTTGAGGCTGAAGGCAGCAGGAAAGCCCACACCCCCCAGGTCTGTGGGGCTACGCAAGCGGTTCCCAAAGAGCTTTAGAACAAGGCATAGTTTTCCCTGATGGCTCTTTGGGCGGGGGACCCATCTCCAGCCGTATGGACATTTTTGTGCCTGGCGCGGCGCCAAGTGGGAAAGGGAGGCTTTGAGGCTGAAGGCAGCAGGAAAGCCCGCAGCCCCCAGGTCTGTGGGGCTACGCAAGCGGTTCCCAAAGAGCTTTAGAACAAGGCATAGTTTTCCCTGCTGGCTCTTTGGGCGGGGGACCCATCTCCAGCCATATGGCCATTTTTGTGCCTGGCGCAGCGCCAAGTGGGAAAGGGTGGCTTTGAGGCTGAAGGCAGCAGCAAAGCCTGCAGCCCCCAGGTCTGTGGGGCTACGCAAGCGGTTCCCAAAGAGCTTTAGAACAAGGCATAATTTTCCCTGCTGGCTCCTTGGGCAGGGGACCCATCTCCAGCCATATGGCCATTTTTGTGCCTGATGCGGCGCCAAGTGGGAAAGGGTGGTTTTGAGGCTGAAGGCAGCAGGAAAGCCTACAGCCCCCAGGTCTGTGGGGCTACGCAAGCGGTTCCCAAAGAGCTTTAGAACAAGGCATAGTTTTCCCTGCTGGCTCTTTGGGCGGGGGACCCATCTCCAGCCATATGGCCATTTTTGTGCCTGGCGCAGCGCCAAGTGGGAAAGGGTGGTTTTGAGGCTGAAGGCAGCAGGAAAGCCCGCAGCCCCCAGGTCTGTGGGGCTACGCAAGCGGTTCCCAAAGAGCTTTAGAACAAGGCATAGTTTTCCCTGCTGGCTCTTTGGGCGGGGGACCCATCTCCAGCCATATGGCCATTTTTGTGCCTGGCGCAGCGCCAAGTGGGAAAGGGTGGTTTTGAGGCTGAAGGCAGCAGGAAAGCCCGCAGCCCCCAGGTCTGTGGGGCTACGCAAGCGGTTCCCAAAGAGCTTTAGAACAAGGCATAATTTTCCCTGCTGGCTCCTTGGGCAGGGGACCCATCTCCAGCCATATGGCCATTTTTGTGCCTGATGCGGCGCCAAGTGGGAAAGGGTGGTTTTGAGGCTGAAGGCAGCAGGAAAGCCTACAGCCCCCAGGTCTGTGGGGCTACGCAAGCGGTTCCCAAAGAGCTTTAGAACAAGGCATAGTTTTCCCTGCTGGCTCCTTGGGCGGGGGAACCATCTCCAGCCGTATGGCCATTTTTGTGCCTGGCGCGGCGCCAAGTGGGAAAGGGTGGTTTTGAGGCTGAAGACAGCAGGAAAGCCTGCAGCCCCCAGGTCTGTGGGGCTACGCAAGCGGTTCCCAAAGAGCTTTAGAACAAGGCATAGTTTTCCCTGCTGGCTCCTTGGGCGGGGGAACCATCTCCAGCCGTATGGCCATTTTTGTGCCTGGCGCGGCGCCAAGTGGGAAAGGGTGGTTTTGAGGCTGAAGACAGCAGGAAAGCCTGCAGCCCCCAGGTCTGTGGGGCTACGCAAGTGGTTCCCAAAGAGCTTTAGAACAAGGCATAGTTTTCCCTGCTGGCTCTTTGGGCGGGGGACCCATCTCCAGCCATAGGCAATTTTTGTGCCTGGCGCAGCGCCAAGTGGGAAAGGGTGGCTTTGAGGCTGAAGGCAGCAGCAAAGCCTGCAGCCCCCAGGTCTGTGGGGCTACGCAAGCGGTTCCCAAACAGCTTTAGAACAAGGCATAGTTTTCCCTGCTGGCTCTTTGGGCGGGGGACCCATCTCCAGCCGTATGGACATTTTTGTGCCTGGCGCGGCGCCAAGTGGGAAAGCGAGGCTTTGAGGCTGAAGGCAGCAGGAAAGCCTGCAGCCCCCAGGTCTGTGGGGCTACGCAAGCGGTTCCCAAAGAGCTTTAGAACAAGGCATAGTTTTCCCTGCTGGCTCTTTGGGCGGGGGACCCATCTCCAGCCATATGGCCATTTTTGTGCCTGGCGCAGCGCCAAGTGGGAAAGGGTGGCTTTGAGGCTGAAGGCAGCAGCAAAGCCTGCAGCCCCCAGGTCTGTGCGGCTACGCAAGCGGTTCCCAAAGAGCTTTAGAACAAGGCATAGTTTTCCCTGCTGGCTCTTTGGGCGGGGGACCCATCTCCAGTCGTATGGCTATTTTTATGCCTGGCGCGGTGCGTAGTGGGAAAGGGTGGTGTCGAGTCTGAAGGCAGCAGGAAAGCCCACACCCCCCAGGTTTGTGGCGCTACGCAAGCGGTTCCCAAAGAGCTTTAGAACAAGGCATAGTTTTCCCTGCTGGCTCTTTGGGCGGGGGACCCATCTCCAGCCGTATGGCCATTTTTGTGCCTGGCGCGGCGCCAAGTGGGAAAGGGTGGCTTTGAGGCTGAAGGCAGCAGGAAAGCCCGCAGCCCCCCGGTCTGTGGGGCTACGCAAGCGGTTCCCAAAGAGCTTTAGAACAAGGCATAGTTTTCCCTGCTGGCTCTTTGGGCGGGGGACCCATCTCCAGCCATATGGCCATTTTTGTGCCTGGCGCGGCGCCAAGTGGGAAAGGGTGGCTTTGAGGCTGAAGGCAGCAGGAAAGCCTGCAGCCCCCAGGTCTGTGCGGCTACGCAAGCGGTTCCCAAAGAGCTTTAGAACAAGGCATAGTTTTCCCTGCTGGCTCTTTGGGCGGGGGACCCATCTCCAGTCGTATGGCTATTTTTATGCCTGGCGCGGTGCGTAGTGGGAAAGGGTGGTGTCGAGTCTGAAGGCAGCAGGAAAGCCCGCAGCCCCCAGGTCTGTGGGGCTACGCAAGCGGTTCCCAAAGAGCTTTAGAACAAGGCATAGTTTTCCCTGCTGGCTCCTTGGGCGGGGGAACCATCTCCAGCCGTATGGCCATTTTTGTGCCTGGCACGACGCCAAGTGGGAAAGGGTGGCTTTGAGGCTGAAGGCAGCAGCAAAGCCTGCAGCCCCCAGGTCTGTGGGGCTACGCAAGCGGTTCCCAAAGAGCTTTAGAACAAGGCATATTTTTCCCTGCTGGCTCCTTGGGCGGGGGACCCATCTCCAGCCGTATGGCCATTTTTGTGCCTGGCGCGGCGCCAAGTGGGAAAGGGTGGTGTCAAGTCTGAAGGCAGCAGGAAAGCCCGCAGCCCCCAGGTCTGTGGGGCCAAGCAAGCGGTTCCCAAAGAGCTTTAGAACAAGGCATAGTTTTCCTGCTGGCTCTTTGGGCGGGAGACCCATCTCCAGCCATAGGCCATTTTTGTGCCTGGCGCGATGCCAAGTGGGAAAGGGTGGTGTCGAGGCTGAAGGCAGCAGGGAAGCCTGCAGCCCCCAGGTCTGTGGGGCTACGCAAGCGGTTCCCAAAGAGCTTTAGAACAAGGCATATTTTTCCCTGCTGGCTCTTTGGGCGGGGGACCCATCTGCAGCCGTATGGCCATTTTTGTGCCTGATAGGGCGCCAAGTGGGAAAGGGTGGCTTTGAGGCTGAAGACAGCAGGAAAACCTGCAGCCCCCAGGTCTGTGGGGCTATGCAAGCGGTTCCCAAAGAGCTTTAGAACAAGGCATAGTTTTCCCTGCTGGCTCTTTGGGCGGGGGACCCATCTCCAGCCGTATGGCCATTTTTGTGCCTGGCGCGGCGCCAAGTGGGAAAGGGTGGTGTCGAGGCTGAAGGCAGCAGCAAAGCCCGCAGCCCCCAGGTCTGTGGGGCTACGCAAGTGGTTCCCAAAGAGCTTTAGAACAAGGCATAGTTTTCCCTGCTTGTTCTTTGGGCGGGGGACCCATCTCCAGCCGTATGGCCATTTTTGTGCCTGGCGCGGCGCCAAGTGGGAAAAGGTGGTTTTGAGGCTGAAGGCAGCAGCAAAGCCCGCAGTCCCCAGGTCTGTGGGGCTACGCAAGCGGTTCCCAAAGAGCTTTAGAACAAGGCATAATTTTCCCTGCTGGCTCTTTGGGCGGGGGACCCATCTGCAACCGTATGGCCATTTTTGTGCCTGATGCGGCGCCAAGTGGGAAAGGGTGCTGTCGAGGCTGAAGGCAGCAGGAAAGCCCGCAGCCCCCAGGTCTGTGGGGCCAAGCAAGCGGTTCCCAAAGAGCTTTAGAACAAGGCATAGTTTTCCCTGCTGGCTCTTTTGGCATGGGACCCATCTCCAGCCATAGGCCATTTTTGTGCCTGGCGCGGCGCCAAGTGGGAAAGGGTGGCTTTGAGGCTGAAGGCAGCAGGAAAGCCCGCAGCCCCCAGGTCTGTGGGGCTACGCAAGCGGTTCCCAAAGAGCTTTAGAACAAGGCATATTTTTCCCTGCTGGCTCTTTGGGCGGGGGACCCATCTGCAGCCTTATGGCCATTTTTGTGCCTGGCACGACGCCAAGTGGGAAAGGGTGGCTTTGAGGCTGAAGGCAGCAGCAAAGCCCGCAGCCCCCAGGTCTGTGGGGCTACGCAAGCGGTTCCCAAAGAGCTTTAGAACAAGGCATAGTTTTCCCTGCTGGCTCCTTGGGCGGGGGACCCATCTCCAGCCGTATGGCCATTTTTGTGCCTGGCGCGGCGCCAAGTGGGAAAGGGTGGTGTCGAGTCTGAAGGCAGCAGGAAAGCCCGCAGCCCCCAGGTCTGTGGGGCTACGCAAGCGGTTCCCAAAGTGCTTTAGAACAAGGCATAGTTTTCCCTGCTGGCTCTTTGGGCGGGAGACCCATCTCCAGCCATAGGCCATTTTTGTGCCTGGCGCGACGCCAAGTGGGAAAGGGTGTTGTCGAGGCTGAAGGCAGCAGCAAAGCCCGCAGCCCCCAGGTCTGTGGGGCCAAGCAAGCGGTTCCCAAAGAGCTTTAGAACAAGGCATAGTTTTCCCTGCTGGTTCTTTGGGCGGGGGACCCATCTCCAGTCGTATGGCTATTTTTATGCCTGGCGCGGCGCCAAGTGGGAAAGGGTGGCTTTGAGGCTGAAGGCAGCAGGAAAGCCTGCAGCCCCCAGGTTTGTGGGGCTACGCAAGCGGTTCCCAAAGAGCTTTAGAACAAGGCATAGTTTTCCCTGCTGGCTCCTTGGGCGGGGGACCCATCTCCAGCCATAGGCCATTTTTGTGCCTGGCGCGACGCCAAGTGGGAAAGGGTGGTGTCGAGGCTGAAGACAGCAGGAAAGCCTGCAGCCCCCAGGTCTGTGGGGCTACGCAAGCGGTTCCCAAAGAGCTTTAGAACAAGGCATAGTTTTCCCTGCTGGCTCTTTGGGCGGGGGACCCATCTCCAGCCGTATGGCCATTTTTGTGCCTGATGCGGCGCCAAGTGGGAAAGGGTGCTGTCGAGGCTGAAGGCAGCAGGAAAGCCCGCAGCCCCCAGGTCTGTGGGGCCAAGCAAGCGGTTCCCAAAGAGCTTTAGAACAAGGCATAGTTTTCCCTGCTGGCTCCTTGGGCGGGGGAACCATCTCCAGCCGTATGGCCATTTTTGTGCCTGGCGCGGCGCCAAGTGGGAAAGGGTGGTGTCGAGTCTGAAGGCAGCAGGAAAGCCTGCAGCCCCCAGGTCTGTGGGGCTACGCAAGCGGTTCCCAAAGAGCTTTAGAACAAGGCATAGTTTTCCCTGCTGGCTCTTTGGGCGGGGGACCCATCTCCAGCCATAGGCAATTTTTGAGCCTGGCGCAGCGCCAAGTGGGAAAGGGTGGTTTTGAGGCTGAAGGCAGCAGGAAAGCCCGCAGCCCCCAGGTCTGTGGGGCTACGCAAGCGGTTCCCAAAGAGCTTTAGAACAAGGCATAATTTTCCCTCCTGGCTCTTTGGGCGGGGGACCCATCTCCAGCCGTATGGCCATTTTTGCGCCTGGCGCAGTGCCAAGTGGGAAAGGGTGCTGTCGAGGCTGAAGGCAGCAGGAAAGCCCGCAGCCCCCAGGTCTGTGGGGTTACGCAAGCGGTTCCCAAAGAGCTTTAGAACAAGGCATAGTTTTCCCTGCTGGCTCCTTGGGCGGGGGACCCATCTCCAGCCGTATGGCCATTTTTGTGCCTGGCGCGGCGCCAAGTGGGAAAAGGTGGTTTTGAGGCTGAAGGCAGCAGGAAAGCCCGCAGCCCCCAGGTCTGTGGGGCTACGCAAGCGGTTCCCAAAGAGCTTTAGAACAAGGCATAATTTTCCCTGCTGGCTCTTTGGGCGGGGGACCCATCTGCAACCGTATGGCCATTTTTGTGCCTGATGCGGCGCCAAGTGGGAAAGGGTGCTGTCGAGGCTGAAGGCAGCAGGAAAGCCCGCAGCCCCCAGGTCTGTGGGGCCAAGCAAGCGGTTCCCAAAGAGCTTTAGAACAAGGCATAGTTTTCCCTGCTGGCTCCTTGGGCGGGGGACCCATCTCCAGCCGTATGGCCATTTTTGTGCCTGGCGCGGCGCCAAGTGGGAAAAGGTGGTTTTGAGGCTGAAGGCAGCAGCAAAGCCCGCAGCCCCCAGGTCTGTGGGGCTACGCAAGCGGTTCCCAAAGAGCTTTAGAACAAGGCATAATTTTCCCTGCTGGCTCTTTGGGCGGGGGACCCATCTGCAACCGTATGGCCATTTTTGTGCCTGATGCGGCGCCAAGTGGGAAAGGGTGCTGTCGAGGCTGAAGGCAGCAGGAAAGCCCGCAGCCCCCAGGTCTGTGGGGCCAAGCAAGCGGTTCCCAAAGAGCTTTAGAACAAGGCATAGTTTTCCCTGCTGGCTCTTTGGGCATGGGACCCATCTCCAGCCATAGGCCATTTTTGTGCCTGGCGCGGCGCCAAGTGGGAAAGGGTGGCTTTGAGGCTGAAGGCAGCAGGAAAGCCCGCAGCCCCCAGGTCTGTGGGGCTACGCAAGCGGTTCCCAAAGAGCTTTAGAACAAGGCATAGTTTTCCCTGCTGGCTCCTTGGGCGGGGGAACCATCTCCAGCCGTATGGCCATTTTTGGGCCTGGCGCGGCGCCAAGTGGGAAAGGGTGGTGTCGAGTCTGAAGGCAGCAGGAAAGCCCGCAGCCCCCAGGTCTGTGGGGCTACGCAAGCGGTTCCCAAAGAGCTTTAGAACAAGGCATAATTTTCCATGCTGGCTCTTTGGGCAGGGGACCCATCTCCAGCCATAGGCAATTTTTGAGCCTGGCGCAGCGCCAAGTGGGAAAGGGTGGTTTTGAGGCTGAAGGCAGCAGGAAAGCCCGCAGCCCCCAGGTCTGTGGGGCTACGCAAGCGGTTCCCAAAGAGCTTTAGAACAAGGCATATTTTTCCCTGCTGGCTCTTTGGGCGGGGGACCCATCTGCAGCCGTATGGCCATTTTTGTGCCTGGCACGACGCCAAGTGGGAAAGGGTGGCTTTGAGGCTGAAGGCAGCAGCAAAGCCCGCAGCCCCCAGGTCTGTGGGGCTACGCAAGCGGTTCCCAAAGAGCTTTAGAACAAGGCATAGTTTTCCCTGCTGGCTCCTTGGGCGGGGGACCCATCTCCAGCCGTATGGCCATTTTTGTGCCTGGCGCGGCGCCAAGTGGGAAAGGGTGGTGTCGAGTCTGAAGGCAGCAGGAAAGCCCGCAGCCCCCAGGTCTGTGGGGCTACGCAAGCGGTTCCCAAAGTGCTTTAGAACAAGGCATAGTTTTCCCTGCTGGCTCTTTGGGCGGGAGACCCATCTCCAGCCATAGGCCATTTTTGTGCCTGGCGCGACGCCAAGTGGGAAAGGGTGTTGTCGAGGCTGAAGGCAGCAGCAAAGCCCGCAGCCCCCAGGTCTGTGGGGCCAAGCAAGCGGTTCCCAAAGAGCTTTAGAACAAGGCATAGTTTTCCCTGCTGGTTCTTTGGGCGGGGGACCCATCTCCAGTCGTATGGCTATTTTTATGCCTGGCGCGGCGCCAAGTGGGAAAGGGTGGCTTTGAGGCTGAAGGCAGCAGGAAACCCTGCAGCCCCCAGGTTTGTGGGGCTACGCAAGCGGTTCCCAAAGAGCTTTAGAACAAGGCATAATTTTCCCTCCTGGCTCTTTGGGCGGGGGACCCATCTCCAGCCGTATGGCCATTTTTGCGCCTGGCGCAGTGCCAAGTGGGAAAGGGTGCTGTCGAGGCTGAAGGCAGCATGAAAGCCCACAGCCCCCAGGTCTGTGGGGCTACGCAAGCGGTTCCCAAAGAGCTTTAGAACAAGGCATAGTTTTCCCTGCTGGCTCCTTGGGCGGGGGACCCATCTCCAGCCGTATGGCCATTTTTGTGCCTGGTGCGTCGCCAAGTGGGAAAGGGTGGTTTTGAGGCTGAAGGCAGCAGGAAAGCCCGCAGCCCCCAGGTCTGTGGGGCTACGCAAGCGGTTCCCAAAGAGCTTTAGAACAAGGCATGGTTTTCCCTGCTGGCTCTTTGGGCGGGGGACCCATCTCCAGTCGTATGGCTATTTTTATGCCTGGCGCGATGCGTAGTGGGAAAGGGTGGTTTTGAGGCTGAAGGCAGCAGGAAAGCCCACAGCCCCCAGGTCTGTGGGGCTACGCAAGCGGTTCCCAAAGAGCTTTAGAACAAGGCATAGTTTTCCCTGCTGGCTCTTTGGGCGGGGGACCCATCTCCAGCCGTATGGCCATTTTTGTGCCTGGCCAGGCGCCAAGTGGGAAAGGATGGTGTCGAGGCTGAAGGCAGCAGGAAAACCCGCAGCCCCCAGGTCTGTGGGGCTACGCAAGCGGTTCCCAAAGAGCTTTAGAACAAGGCATAGTTTTCCCTGCTGGCTCTTTGGGCGGGAGACCCATCTCCAGCCATAGGCCATTTTTGTGCCTGGCGCGACGCCAAGTGGGAAAGGGTGGTGTCGAGGCTGAAGGCAGCAGGGAAGCCTGCAGCCCCCAGGTCTGTGGGGCTACGCAAGCGGTTCCCAAAGAGCTTTAGAACAAGGCATAGTTTTCCCTGCTGGCTCTTTGGGCGGGGGACCCATCTCCAGTCGTATGGCTATTTTTATGCCTGGCGCGGTGCGTAGTCGGAAAGGGTGGTTTTGAGGCTGAAGGCAGCAGGAAAGCCCGCAGCCCCCAGGTCTGTGGGGCTACGCAAGCAGTTCCCAAAGAGCTTTAGAACAAGGCATAATTTTCCCTGCTGGCTCTTTGGGCGGGGGACCCATCTCCAGCCGTATGGCCATTTTTGTGCCTGGCGCGGCGCCAAGTGGGAAAGGGTGGCTTTGAGGCTGAAAGCAGCAGGAAAGCCCGCAGCCCCCAGGTCTGTGGGGCTACGCAAGTGGTTCCCAAAGAGCTTTAGAACAAGGCATAGTTTTCCCTGCTGGCTCTTTGGGCGGGGGACCCATATCCAGCCATATGGCCATTTTTATGCCTGGCGCGGCGCCAAGTGGGAAAAGGTGGTTTTGAGGCTGAAGGCAGCAGGAAAGCCCGCAGCCCCCAGGTCTGTGGGGCTACGCAAGCGGTTCCCAAAGAGCTTTAGAACAAGACATAGTTTTCCCTGCTGGCTCCTTGGGCAGGGGACCCATCTCCAGCCATATGGCCATTTTTGTGCCTGATGCGGCACCAAGTGGGAAAGGGTGGTTTTGAGGCTGAAGGCAGCAGGAAAGCCTACAGCCCCCAGGTCTGTGGGGCTACGCAAGCGGTTCCCAAAGAGCTTTAGAACAAGGCATAGTTTTCCCTGCTGGCTCCTTGGGCGGGGGAACCATCTCCAGCCGTATGGCCATTTTTGTGCCTGGCGCGGCGCCAAGTGGGAAAGGGTGGTGTCGAGGCTGAAGGCAGCAGGAAAGCCCGCAGCCCCCAGGTCTGTGGGGCTACGCAAGTGGTTCCCAAAGAGCTTTAGAACAAGGCAGAGTTTTCCCTGCTGGCTCTTTGGGCGGGGGACCCATCTCCAGCCATAGGCAATTTTTGTGCCTGGCGCAGCGCCAAGTGGGAAAGGGTGGTTTTGAGGCTGAAGGCAGCAGCAAAGCCTGCAGCCCCCAGGTCTGTGGGGCTACGCAAGCGGTTCCCAAAGAGCTTTAGAACAAGGCATAGTTTTCCCTGCTGGCTCTTTGGGCGGGGGACCCATCTCCAGCCATATGGCCATTTTTGTGCCTGGTGCGGCGCCAAGTGGGAAAGGGTGTTGTCGAAGCTGAAGGCAGCAGCAAAGCCTGCAGCCCCCAGGTCTGTGGGGCTACGCAAGCGGTTCCCAAAGAGCTTTAGAACAAGGCATAGTTTTCCTTGCTGGGTTTTTGGGCATGGGACCCATCTCCAGCCATAGGCCATTTTTGTGCCTGGCGCGACGCCAAGTGGGAAAGGGTGGCTTTGAGGCTGAAGGCAGCAGGAAAGCCTGCAGCCCCCAGGTCTGTGGGGCTACGCAAGCGGTTCCCAAAGAGCTTTAGAACAAGGCATAGTTTTCCCTGCTGGCTCCTTGGGCGGGGGACCCATCTCCAGCCGTATGGCCATTTTTGTGCCTGGTGCGTCGCCAAGTGGGAAAGGGTGGTTTTGAGGCTGAAGGCAGCAGGAAAGCCCGCAGCCCCCAGGTCTGTGGGGCTACGCAAGCGGTTCCCAAAGAGCTTTAGAACAAGGCATGGTTTTCCCTGCTGGCTCTTTGGGCGGGGGACCCATCTCCAGTCGTATGGCTATTTTTATGCCTGGCGCGATGCGTAGTGGGAAAGGGTGGTTTTGAGGCTGAAGGCAGCAGGAAAGCCCGCAGCCCCCAGGTCTGTGGGGCTACGCAAGCGGTTCCCAAAGAGCTTTAGAACAAGGCATAGTTTTCCCTGCTGGCTCTTTGGGCGGGGGACCCATCTCCAGCCGTATGGCCATTTTTGTGCCTGGCCAGGCGCCAAGTGGGAAAGGATGGTGTCGAGGCTGAAGGCAGCAGGAAAACCCGCAGCCCCCAGGTCTGTGGGGCTACGCAAGCGGTTCCCAAAGAGCTTTAGAACAAGGCATAGTTTTCCCTGCTGGTTCTTTGGGCGGGGGACCCATCTCCAGTCGTATGGCTATTTTTATGCCTGGCGCGGCGCCAAGTGGGAAAGGGTGGCTTTGAGGCTGAAGGCAGCAGGAAAGCCTGCAGCCCCCAGGTTTGTGGGGCTACGCAAGCGGTTCCCAAAGAGCTTTAGAACAAGGCATAGTTTTCCCTGCTGGCTCTTTGGGCGGGGGACCCATCTCCAGCCGTATGGCCATTTTTGTGCCTGGCGCGACGCCAAGTGGGAAAGGGTGTTGTCGAGGCTGAAGGCAGCAGCAAAGCCCGCAGCCCCCAGGTCTGTGGGGCCAAGCAAGCGGTTCCCAAAGAGCTTTAGAACAAGGCATAGTTTTCCCTGCTGGTTCTTTGGGCGGGGGACCCATCTCCAGTCGTATGGCTATTTTTATGCCTGGCGCGGCGCCAAGTGGGAAAGGGTGCTGTCGAGGCTGAAGGCAGCAGGAAAGCCCGCAGCCCCCAGGTCTGTGGGGCCAAGCAAGCGGTTCCCAAAGAGCTTTAGAACAAGGCATAGTTTTCCCTGCTGGCTCTTTTGGCATGGGACCCATCTCCAGCCATAGGCCATTTTTGTGCCTGGCGCGGCGCCAAGTGTGAAAGGGTGGCTTTGAGGCTGAAGGCAGCAGGAAAGCCCGCAGCCCCCAGGTTTGTGGGGCTACGCAAGCGGTTCCCAAAGAGCTTTAGAACAAGGCATAGTTTTCCCTGCTGGCTCTTTGGGCGGGAGACCCATCTCCAGCCATAGGCCATTTTTGTGCCTGGCCAGGCGCCAAGTGGGAAAGGATGGTGTCGAGGCTGAAGGCAGCAGGAAAACCCGCAGCCCCCAGGTCTGTGGGGCTACGCAAGCGGTTCCCAAAGAGCTTTAGAACAAGGCATAGTTTTCCCTGCTGGCTCTTTGGGCGGGAGACCCATCTCCAGCCATAGGCCATTTTTGTGCCTGGCGCGACGCCAAGTGGGAAAGGGTGGTGTCGAGGCTGAAGGCAGCAGGGAAGCCTGCAGCCCCCAGGTCTGTGGGGCTACGCAAGCGGTTCCCAAAGAGCTTTAGAACAAGGCATAGTTTTCCCTGCTGGCTCTTTGGGCGGGGGACCCATCTCCAGTCGTATGGCTATTTTTATGCCTGGCGCGGTGCGTAGTCGGAAAGGGTGGTTTTGAGGCTGAAGGCAGCAGGAAAGCCCGCAGCCCCCAGGTCTGTGGGGCTACGCAAGCAGTTCCCAAAGAGCTTTAGAACAAGGCATAATTTTCCCTGCTGGCTCTTTGGGCGGGGGACCCATCTCCAGCCGTATGGCCATTTTTGTGCCTGGCGCGGCGCCAAGTGGGAAAGGGTGGCTTTGAGGCTGAAGGCAGCAGGAAAGCCCGCAGCCCCCAGGTCTGTGGGGCTACGCAAGTGGTTCCCAAAGAGCTTTAGAACAAGGCATAGTTTTCCCTGCTGGCTCTTTGGGCGGGGGACCCATATCCAGCCATATGGCCATTTTTATGCCTGGCGCGGCGCCAAGTGGGAAAAGGTGGTTTTGAGGCTGAAGGCAGCAGGAAAGCCCGCAGCCCCCAGGTCTGTGGGGCTACGCAAGCGGTTCCCAAAGAGCTTTAGAACAAGACATAGTTTTCCCTGCTGGCTCCTTGGGCAGGGGACCCATCTCCAGCCATATGGCCATTTTTGTGCCTGATGCGGCACCAAGTGGGAAAGGGTGGTTTTGAGGCTGAAGGCAGCAGGAAAGCCTACAGCCCCCAGGTCTGTGGGGCTACGCAAGCGGTTCCCAAAGAGCTTTAGAACAAGGCATAGTTTTCCCTGCTGGCTCCTTGGGCGGGGGAACCATCTCCAGCCGTATGGCCATTTTTGTGCCTGGCGCGGCGCCAAGTGGGAAAGGGTGGTGTCGAGGCTGAAGGCAGCAGGAAAGCCCGCAGCCCCCAGGTCTGTGGGGCTACGCAAGTGGTTCCCAAAGAGCTTTAGAACAAGGCAGAGTTTTCCCTGCTGGCTCTTTGGGCGGGGGACCCATCTCCAGCCATAGGCAATTTTTGTGCCTGGCGCAGCGCCAAGTGGGAAAGGGTGGTTTTGAGGCTGAAGGCAGCAGCAAAGCCTGCAGCCCCCAGGTCTGTGGGGCTACGCAAGCGGTTCCCAAAGAGCTTTAGAACAAGGCATAGTTTTCCCTGCTGGCTCTTTGGGCGGGGGACCCATCTCCAGCCATATGGCCATTTTTGTGCCTGGTGCGGCGCCAAGTGGGAAAGGGTGTTGTCGAAGCTGAAGGCAGCAGCAAAGCCTGCAGCCCCCAGGTCTGTGGGGCTACGCAAGCGGTTCCCAAAGAGCTTTAGAACAAGGCATAGTTTTCCTTGCTGGGTTTTTGGGCATGGGACCCATCTCCAGCCATAGGCCATTTTTGTGCCTGGCGCGACGCCAAGTGGGAAAGGGTGGCTTTGAGGCTGAAGGCAGCAGGAAAGCCTGCAGCCCCCAGGTCTGTGGGGCTACGCAAGCGGTTCCCAAAGAGCTTTAGAACAAGGCATAGTTTTCCCTGCTGGCTCCTTGGGCGGGGGACCCATCTCCAGCCGTATGGCCATTTTTGTGCCTGGTGCGTCGCCAAGTGGGAAAGGGTGGTTTTGAGGCTGAAGGCAGCAGGAAAGCCCGCAGCCCCCAGGTCTGTGGGGCTACGCAAGCGGTTCCCAAAGAGCTTTAGAACAAGGCATGGTTTTCCCTGCTGGCTCTTTGGGCGGGGGACCCATCTCCAGTCGTATGGCTATTTTTATGCCTGGCGCGATGCGTAGTGGGAAAGGGTGGTTTTGAGGCTGAAGGCAGCAGGAAAGCCCGCAGCCCCCAGGTCTGTGGGGCTACGCAAGCGGTTCCCAAAGAGCTTTAGAACAAGGCATAGTTTTCCCTGCTGGCTCTTTGGGCGGGGGACCCATCTCCAGCCGTATGGCCATTTTTGTTCCTGGCCAGGCGCCAAGTGGGAAAGGATGGTGTCGAGGCTGAAGGCAGCAGGAAAACCCGCAGCCCCCAGGTCTGTGGGGCTACGCAAGCGGTTCCCAAAGAGCTTTAGAACAAGGCATAGTTTTCCCTGCTGGTTCTTTGGGCGGGGGACCCATCTCCAGTCGTATGGCTATTTTTATGCCTGGCGCGGAGCCAAGTGGGAAAGGGTGGCTTTGAGGCTGAAGGCAGCAGGAAAGCCTGCAGCCCCCAGGTTTGTGGGGCTACGCAAGCGGTTCCCAAAGAGCTTTAGAACAAGGCATAGTTTTCCCTGCTGGCTCTTTGGGCGGGGGACCCATCTCCAGCCGTATGGCCATTTTTGTGCCTGGCGCGACGCCAAGTGGGAAAGGGTGTTGTCGAGGCTGAAGGCAGCAGCAAAGCCCGCAGCCCCCAGGTCTGTGGGGCCAAGCAAGCGGTTCCCAAAGAGCTTTAGAACAAGGCATAGTTTTCCCTGCTGGTTCTTTGGGCGGGGGACCCATCTCCAGTCGTATGGCTATTTTTATGCCTGGCGCGGCGCCAAGTGGGAAAGGGTGCTGTCGAGGCTGAAGGCAGCAGGAAAGCCCGCAGCCCCCAGGTCTGTGGGGCCAAGCAAGCGGTTCCCAAAGAGCTTTAGAACAAGGCATAGTTTTCCCTGCTGGCTCTTTTGGCATGGGACCCAACTCCAGCCATAGGCCATTTTTGTGCCTGGCGCGGCGCCAAGTGGGAAAGGGTGGCTTTGAGGCTGAAGGCAGCAGGAAAGCCCGCAGCCCCCAGGTTTGTGGGGCTACGCAAGCGGTTCCCAAAGAGCTTTAGAACAAGGCATAGTTTTCCCTGCTGGCTCCTTGGGCGGGGGAACCATCTCCAGCCGTATGGCCATTTTTGGGCCTGGCGCGGCGCCAAGTGGGAAAGGGTGGTGTCGAGTCTGAAGGCAGCAGGAAAGCCTGCAGCCCCCAGGTCTGTGGGGCTACGCAAGCGGTTCCCAAAGAGCTTTAGAACAAGGCATAGTTTTCCCTGCTGGCTCTTTGGGCGGGGGACCCATCTCCAGCCATAGGCAATTTTTGTGCCTGGCGCAGCGCCAAGTGGGAAAGGGTGGTTTTGAGGCTGAAGGCAGCAGGAAAGCCCGCAGCCCCCAGGTCTGTGGGGCTACGCAAGCGGTTCCCAAAGAGCTTTAGAACAAGGCATAATTTTCCCTGCTGGCTCTTTGGGCGGGGGACCCATCTCCAGCCGTATGGCCATTTTTGCGCCTGGCGCAGTGCCAAGTGGGAAAGGGTGCTGTCGAGGCTGAAGGCAGCATGAAAGCCCACAGCCCCCAGGTCTGTGGGGCTACGCAAGCGGTTCCCAAAGAGCTTTAGAACAAGGCATAGTTTTCCCTGCTGGCTCTCTGGGCGGGGGACCCATCTCCAGTCGTATGGCTATTTTTGTGCCTGGCGCGACGCCAAGTGGGAAAGGGTGGCTTTGAGGCTGAAGGCAGCAGGAAAGCCTGCAGCCCCCAGGTCTGTGCGGCTACGCAAGCGGTTCCCAAAGAGCTTTAGAACAAGGCATGGTTTTCCCTGCTGGCTCTTTGGGCGGGGGACCCATCTCCAGTCGTATGGCTATTTTTATGCCTGGCGCGATGCGTAGTGGGAAAGGGTGGTTTTGAGGCTGAAGGCAGCAGGAAAGCCCACAGCCCCCAGGTCTGTGCGGCTACGCAAGCGGTTCCCAAAGAGCTTTAGAACAAGGCATAGTTTTCCCTGCTGGCTCTTTGGGCGGGGGACCCATCTCCAGCCGTATGGCCATTTTTGTGCCTGGCCAGGCGCCAAGTGGGAAAGGATGGTGTCGAGGCTGAAGGCAGCAGGAAAACCCGCAGCCCCCAGGTCTGTGGGGCTACGCAAGCGGTTCCCAAAGAGCTTTAGAACAAGGCATAGTTTTCCCTGCTGGCTCTTTGGGCGGGAGACCCATCTCCAGCCATAGGCCATTTTTGTGCCTGGCGCGACGCCAAGTGGGAAAGGGTGGTGTCGAGGCTGAAGGCAGCAGGGAAGCCTGCAGCCCCCAGGTCTGTGGGGCTACGCAAGCGGTTCCCAAAGAGCTTTAGAACAAGGCATAGTTTTCCCTGCTGGCTCTTTGGGCGGGGGACCCATCTCCAGTCGTATGGCTATTTTTATGCCTGGCGCGGTGCGTAGTCGGAAAGGGTGGTTTTGAGGCTGAAGGCAGCAGGAAAGCCCGCAGCCCCCAGGTCTGTGGGGCTACGCAAGCAGTTCCCAAAGAGCTTTAGAACAAGGCATAATTTTCCCTGCTGGCTCTTTGGGCGGGGGACCCATCTCCAGCCGTATGGCCATTTTTGTGCCTGGCGCGGCGCCAAGTGGAAAAGGGTGGCTTTGAGGCTGAAGGCAGCAGGAAAGCCCGCAGCCCCCAGGTCTGTGGGGCTACGCAAGTGGTTCCCAAAGAGCTTTAGAACAAGGCATAGTTTTCCCTGCTGGCTCTTTGGGCGGGGGACCCATATCCAGCCATATGGCCATTTTTATGCCTGGCGCGGCGCCAAGTGGGAAAAGGTGGTTTTGAGGCTGAAGGCAGCAGGAAAGCCCGCAGCCCCCAGGTCTGTGGGGCTACGCAAGCGGTTCCCAAAGAGCTTTAGAACAAGGCATAGTTTTCCCTGCTGGCTCTCTGGGCGGGGGACCCATCTCCAGCCATATGGCCATTTTTGTGCCTGATGCGGCACCAAGTGGGAAAGGGTGGTTTTGAGGCTGAAGGCAGCAGGAAAGCCTACAGCCCCCAGGTCTGTGGGGCTACGCAAGCGGTTCCCAAAGAGCTTTAGAACAAGGCATAGTTTTCCCTGCTGGCTCCTTGGGCGGGGGAACCATCTCCAGCCGTATGGCCATTTTTGTGCCTGGCGCGGCGCCAAGTGGGAAAGGGTGGTGTCGAGGCTGAAGGCAGCAGGAAAGCCCGCAGCCCCCAGGTCTGTGGGGCTACGCAAGTGGTTCCCAAAGAGCTTTAGAACAAGGCAGAGTTTTCCCTGCTGGCTCTTTGGGCGGGGGACCCATCTCCAGCCATAGGCAATTTTTGTGCCTGGCGCAGCGCCAAGTGGGAAAGGGTGGTTTTGAGGCTGAAGGCAGCAGCAAAGCCTGCAGCCCCCAGGTCTGTGGGGCTACGCAAGCGGTTCCCAAAGAGCTTTAGAACAAGGCATAGTTTTCCCTGCTGGCTCTTTGGGCGGGGGACCCATCTCCAGCCATATGGCCATTTTTGTGCCTGGTGCGGCGCCAAGTGGGAAAGGGTGTTGTCGAAGCTGAAGGCAGCAGCAAAGCCTGCAGCCCCCAGGTCTGTGGGGCTACGCAAGCGGTTCCCAAAGAGCTTTAGAACAAGGCATAGTTTTCCTTGCTGGGTTTTTGGGCATGGGACCCATCTCCAGCCATAGGCCATTTTTGTGCCTGGCGCGACGCCAAGTGGGAAAGGGTGGCTTTGAGGCTGAAGGCAGCAGGAAAGCCTGCAGCCCCCAGGTCTGTGGGGCTACGCAAGCGGTTCCCAAAGAGCTTTAGAACAAGGCATAGTTTTCCCTGCTGGCTCCTTGGGCGGGGGACCCATCTCCAGCCGTATGGCCATTTTTGTGCCTGGTGCGTCACCAAGTGGGAAAGGGTGGTTTTGAGGCTGAAGGCAGCAGGAAAGCCCGCAGCCCCCAGGTCTGTGGGGCTACGCAAGCGGTTCCCAAAGAGCTTTAGAACAAGGCATGGTTTTCCCTGCTGGCTCTTTGGGCGGGGGACCCATCTCCAGTCGTATGGCTATTTTTATGCCTGGCGCGATGCGTAGTGGGAAAGGGTGGTTTTGAGGCTGAAGGCAGCAGGAAAGCCCGCAGCCCCCAGGTCTGTGGGGCTACGCAAGCGGTTCCCAAAGAGCTTTAGAACAAGGCATAGTTTTCCCTGCTGGCTCTTTGGGCGGGGGACCCATCTCCAGCCGTATGGCCATTTTTGTGCCTGGCCAGGCGCCAAGTGGGAAAGGATGGTGTCGAGGCTGAAGGCAGCAGGAAAACCCGCAGCCCCCAGGTCTGTGGGGCTACGCAAGCGGTTCCCAAAGAGCTTTAGAACAAGGCATAGTTTTCCCTGCTGGCTCTTTGGGCGGGAGACCCATCTCCAGCCGTATGGCCATTTTTTTGCCTGGCGCGACGCCAAGTGGGAAAGGGTGGTGTCGAGGCTGAAGGCAGCAGGGAAGCCTGCAGCCCCCAGGTCTGTGGGGCTACGCAAGCGGTTCCCAAAGAGCTTTAGAACAAGGCATAGTTTTCCCTGCTGGCTCTTTGGGCGGGGGACCCATCTCCAGTCGTATGGCTATTTTTATGCCTGGCGCGGTGCGTAGTCGGAAAGGGTGGTTTTGAGGCTGAAGGCAGCAGGAAAGCCCGCAGCCCCCAGGTCTGTGGGGCTACGCAAGCGGTTCCCAAAGAGCTTTAGAACAAGGCATAATTTTCCCTGCTGGCTCTTTGGGCGGGGGACCCATCTCCAGCCGTATGGCCATTTTTGTGCCTGGCGCGGCGCCAAGTGGGAAAGGGTGGCTTTGAGGCTGAAGGCAGCAGGAAAGCCCGCAGCCCCCAGGTCTGTGGGGCTACGCAAGTGGTTCCCAAAGAGCTTTAGAACAAGGCATAGTTTTCCCTGCTGGCTCTTTGGGCGGGGGACCCATATCCAGCCATATGGCCATTTTTATGCCTGGCGCGGCGCCAAGTGGGAAAAGGTGGTTTTGAGGCTGAAGGCAGCAGGAAAGCCCGCAGCCCCCAGGTCTGTGGGGCTACGCAAGCGGTTCCCAAAGAGCTTTAGAACAAGGCATAGTTTTCCCTGCTGGCTCCTTGGGCAGGGGACCCATCTCCAGCCATATGGCCATTTTTGTGCCTGATGCGGCACCAAGTGGGAAAGGGTGGTTTTGAGGCTGAAGGCAGCAGGAAAGCCTACAGCCCCCAGGTCTGTGGGGCTACGCAAGCGGTTCCCAAAGAGCTTTAGAACAAGGCATAGTTTTCCCTGCTGGCTCCTTGGGCGGGGGAACCATCTCCAGCCGTATGGCCATTTTTGTGCCTGGCGCGGCGCCAAGTGGGAAAGGGTGGTGTCGAGGCTGAAGGCAGCAGGAAAGCCCGCAGCCCCCAGGTCTGTGCGGCTACGCAAGTGGTTCCCAAAGAGCTTTAGAACAAGGCAGAGTTTTCCCTGCTGGCTCTTTGGGCGGGGGACCCATCTCCAGCCATAGGCAATTTTTGTGCCTGGCGCAGCGCCAAGTGGGAAAGGGTGGTTTTGAGGCTGAAGGCAGCAGCAAAGCCTGCAGCCCCCAGGTCTGTGGGGCTACGCAAGCGGTTCCCAAAGAGCTTTAGAACAAGGCATAGTTTTCCCTGCTGGCTCTTTGGGCGGGGGACCCATCTCCAGCCATATGGCCATTTTTGTGCCTGGTGCGGCGCCAAGTGGGAAAGGGTGTTGTCGAAGCTGAAGGCAGCAGCAAAGCCTGCAGCCCCCAGGTCTGTGGGGCTACGCAAGCGGTTCCCAAAGAGCTTTAGAACAAGGCATAGTTTTCCTTGCTGGGTCTTTGGGCATGGGACCCATCTCCAGCCATAGACCATTTTTGTGCCTACCGCGGCGCCAAGTGGGAAAGGGTGGTTTTGAGGCTGAAGGCAGCAGGAAAGCCCGCAGCCCCCAGGTCTGTGGGGCTACGCAAGCGGTTCCCAAAGAGCTTTAGAACAAGGCATAATTTTCCCTGCTGGCTCTTTGGGCGGGGGACCCATCTCCAGCCATAGGCCATTTTTGTGCCTGGCCCGGCGCCAAGTGGGAAAGGGTGGCTTTGAGGCTGAAGGCAGCAGCAAAGCCCGCAGCCCCCAGGTCTGTTGGGCTACGCAAGCGGTTCCCAAAGAGCTTTAGAACAAGGCATAGTATTCCCTGCTGGCTCTCTGGGCGGGGGACCCATATCCCGTCGTATGGCTATTTTTATGCCTGGCGCGGTGCGTAGTGGCATAGGGTGGTTTTGAGGCTGAAGGCAGCAGGAAAGCCCGCAGCCCCCAGGTCTGTGGGGCTACGCAAGTGGTTCCCAAAGAGCTTTAGAACAAGGCATAGTATTCCCTGCTGGCTCTCTGGGCGGGGGACCCATATCCCGTCGTATGGCTATTTTTATGCCTGGCGCGGTGCGTAGTGGCATAGGGTGGTTTTGAGGCTGAAGGCAGCAGGAAAGCCCGCAGCCCCCAGGTCTGTGGGGCTACGCAAGCGGTTCCCAAAGAGCTTTAGAACAAGGCATAGTATTCCCTGCTGGCTCTCTGGGCGGGGGACCCATATCCCGTCGTATGGCTATTTTTATGCCTGGCGCGGTGCGTAGTGGCATAGGGTGGTTTTGAGGCTGAAGGCAGCAGGAAAGCCCGCAGCCCCCAGGTCTGTGGGGCTACGCAAGTGGTTCCCAAAGAGCTTTAGAACAAGGCATAGTTTTCCCTGCTGGCTCTTTGGGCATGGGACCCATCTCCAGCCATATGGCCATTTTTGTGCCTGGTGCGGCGCCAAGTGGGAAAGGGTGTTGTCGAGGCTGAAGGCAGCAGGAAAGCCCGCAGCCCCCAGGTCTGTGGGGCTACGCAAGCGGTTCCCAAAGAGCTTTAGAACAAGGCATAGTTTTCCCTGCTGGCTCTCTGGGCGGGGGACCCATATCCCGTCGTATGGCTATTTTTATGCCTGGCGCGGTGCGTAGTGGGAAAGGGTGGTGTCGAGTCTGAAGGCAGCAGGAAAGCCCGCAGCCCCCAGGTCTGTGGGGCTACGCAAGTGGTTCCCAAAGAGCTTTAGAACAAGGCATAATTTTCCCTGCTGGCTCTTTGGGCGGGGGACCCATCTCCAGCCATAGGCAATTTTTGTGCCTGGCGCAGCACCAAGTGGGAAAGGGTGGTTTTGAGGCTGAAGGCAGCGGGAAAGCCTGCAGCCCCCAGGTTTGTGGGGCTACGCAAGCGGTTCCCAAAGAGCTTTAGAACAAGGCATAATTTTCCCTGCTGGCTCTTTGGGCGGGGGACCCATCTCCAGCCGCATGGCCATTTTTGCGCCTGGCGCGGCGCCAAGTGGGAAAGGGTGGTGTCGAGGCTGAAGGCAGCAGGAAAGCCCGCAGCCCCCAGGTCTGTGGGGCCAAGCAAGCGGTTCCCAAAGAGCTTTAGAACAAGGCATAGTTTTCCCTGCTGGCTCTTTGGGCATGGGACCCATCTCCAGCCGTATGGCCATTTTTGTGCCTGGCGCGACGCCAAGTGGGAAAGGGTGGCTTTGAGGCTGAAGGCAGCAGCAAAGCCCGCAGCCACGACGTCTGTGGGGCTACGCAAGCGGTTCCCAAAGAGCTTTAGAACAAGGCATAGTTTTTCTTGCTGGCTCTTTGGGCGGGGGACCCATCTCCAGCCGTATGGCCATTTTTGTGCCTAGCGCGGCGCCAAGTGGGAAAGGGTGGTGTCGAGGCTGAAGGCAGCAGGAAAGCCCGCAGCCCCCAGGGCTGTGGGGCTATGCAAGCGGTTCCCAAAGAGCTTTAGAACAAGGCATAGTTTTCCCTGCTGGCTCTTTGGGCGGGGGACCCATCTCCAGCCGTGTGGCCATTTTTGAGCCTGGCGCGGCGCCAAGTGGGAAAGGGTGGCTTTGAGGCTGAAGGCAGCAGGAAAGCCCGCAGCCCCCAGGTCTGTGGGGCTACGCAAGCGGTTCCCAAAGAGCTTTAGAACAAGGCATAGTTTTCCCTGCTGGCTCTTTGGGCGGGGGACCCATCTCCAGCCGTATGGCCATTTTTGTGCCTGATGCGGCGCAAAGTGGGAAAGGATGGCTTTGAGGCTGAAGGCAGCAGGAAAGCCTGCAGCCCCCAGGTCTGTGGGGCTACGCAAGTGGTTCCCAAAGAGCTTTAGAACAAGGCCTAGTTTTCCCTGCTGGCTCTTTGGGCGGGGGACCCATCTCCAGCCCTGTGGCCTTTTTTGGGCCTGGCGCGGCGCCAAGTGGGAAAGGGTGGTGTCGAGGCTGAAGGCAGCAGGAAAGCCCGCAGCCCCCAGGTCTGTGGGGCTACGCAAGCGGTTCCCAAAGAGCTTTAGAACAAGGCATAGTTTTCCCTGATGGCTCTTTGGGCATGGGACCCATCTCCAGCCATAGGCCATTTTTGTGCCTGATGCGACGCCAAGTGGGAAAGGGTGGCTTTGAGGCTGAAGACAGCAGGAAAGCCCGCAGCCTCCAGGTCTGTTGGGCTACGCAAACGGTTCCCAAAGAGCTTTAGAACAAGGCATAGTTTTCCCTGCTGGCTCTTTGGGCGGGGGACCCATCTCCAGCCGTATGGCCATTTTTGTGCCTGGCGCGGCGCCAAGTGGGAAAGGGTGGTTTTGAGGGTGAAGGCGTCGCGAAAGCCTGCCGTCCGAGGGTTTCTTAATGACTTTTCTTAATGATGTCTCCACAATGTGGAGTTTTGCAGGATTTGAAAAGTAATAGACACAGTGAAATTGAGTCTATTGGAAACTTCCATACTTTTCCCTCCCTCTAAAATCTCTGCTGTCCTGTAGTATCCACTGCCTGCAACTGCTGTTGCAGGAGCAGACAGATTGGTATCAGATTTAGAAAAAAGGGACATCATTAAGAGGATTCATTCGCCTTATTTTTCACCGGTGTGGCCAGTAAAGAAACCAAAAAGGCAATGGCGTTTCACAGTAGATTACGGAAAATGAAATGCCAACACTGCACCCCTGACCGCTGCGGTTCCGAATATCGGGGAAATTGTGGCAATGATAAAAGGAGCTGCCCATCCTTGGAGGGTTGCCTTAGATTTTAAAGACATATTTTTTTATGATTCCCCTCCCTGAGCAGGAGAAAGCGCAGTTTGCATTCGCATGGAAAGGAGTCCAATATACGTTTAACCATTTTCCGCAAGGATACAAACATTCCCCCACTATTGCCCATAATGCTTTGGCTAAAGTTCTATCAGAGATTCCTGTTTCACAGGGATTTACAGTATACCAATATATTATTGATGACATCTTAACAGGGGAGAGAACCAAGAAAGTGTACAAGACATGATGGAAAACATCCGAAAAACATTATCAGATTTGGGATTGGAAATTCCCGACTCAAAGTGTCAGGGACCCGCACAGGAAGTTAAATTCCTGGGGGTCTGGTGGATTAAGGGAGCTGCTTCGGTCCCTCAGGATACCCTGAAAAAATAGAACATGGACAGAATCCTTCCAGCACGAAGGAGTTACAGCAGGTCCTGGGAACTTTAAGTTATTGGCGTAAACACATCCCTGGCTTTTCCATCATTGCTCGCCCCCTTCATAGCTTGGCAAAAAAGGGTAAATCCTGGGTGTGGACTGAACAACACACTAATGCTCTGCAATTACTAATAAAGGAGCTAAGGTTATTCCAACAGCTTGGTCCTATTCATCCAACTGACCCTGTCCATGTAGAATGGGGGTTCAGTGAACATGGTTCCCGTTGTAATTTATGGCAGAAGGGACCAGCAGGACCGGAGAGACCATTAGAATTTTGCTCACACTCCTTCAATGATACTGAATGCAGCTATTCAGACCTGGAGAAGGGTTTACTGTCCCTGGTGCGAGCGTTGCAACGAGCAGAGCAGATAAGAAGAGAACAGAGTGTGATCTTTCCTGGGACCTTTTCGCCTCCCAGATGTGGTCCTTAAAGGAACACCACCACCAGCTGGCATTGCCCAGAGACCTACAGTTCAAAAGTGGTATGCTTATTTAGAAGGCATTAATGAAATCAAGCCAGTCTCTGAAGGCAGTGTTAAAGTATCCAAGGCTACTTCACAAGGATACCAAAGGATATAGATGGTGCCCTATTGTTCCAATCCCCACCAAACAGACCATCTCCGATCCAAGAAGCACCTCCTTTGAGGGACAGCAGTGATCTTAGAGGAGTGTGGTTTACTGGTGCGTCATCTCACCGTTAAAAAAATAAGTGCAAATATAAGGCCGTAGCACTGGAAGTAACAATGGGAGAAAGGGCGATTGAAACAGGGGAGGGTAGGGGAACTCAGAGCTGTCCTACTAGCTGCACAACATGGAGCCACCTCCTTTTACGCTGAGTCATATGCTGTTTTTAAAGGAGCCACTGAATGGCTAGGACACTGGGCAGCCAACGATTGGCAGGTGAATAGAGTCCCAGTTTGGGAGACAGATAATTGGAAGCAACTGTTGGAAATAGGAGGACAGAGACCATTGCACATTGCTTGGGTAAAAGGCCACGATCGTTCAAACTCGATCACTGCTCAGTTCAACCAACAGGTAGATGGCCTCACGCGGCTACAACAAATTGACATTGTAGATGATGTTCGGGAATGGGAACGCTTACTTGAATCGTTACATGTTAAACGTGGCCGCACAGGCCGTCCTGACCTGTGTCGGGAAGGTGAGTGGCTTGTGTCGGTTAAGCTGTGCGAACAAATAGTAACTGCCTGTTCACAATGTCGCCTACGACTCAGCAAAGATCATCCGAGTAAGGCGCCTCCCTTACACATGCGGGACAAGAAAGCGTTGTGGCATTCATGGCAGCTTGATTATATTGGGCCCTTGAGATCATCAGGTGGGAAAAGATATGTCCTGGTAGGAGTGGAGATTATCTCCAGCCTCAGTATGGCCAGCAGTTTCAAACCAGCTACGAGGGACAACACAGTGAAAGGCCTAACAGGGTGGTTCAGCACACTTCCCCTTCCCGACGAAATCCAGAGTGATAACGTTTCACACTTTACGGCTTCGGTGGTACAAGATTGGGCCAAGGAAGAAGGGATTCGATGGGTATTTCATACTCCCTGTTATCCCCAGGCTAATGGCATTGTTGAACGCACCAATAGATTGGTTAAGCGTTTTGCAAAAAGTCATGAACCTGGTTGGCATTTGCGATTGGATGATGCCATCTATCAACTAAATAACAAATGGAGTGGAGACGGCTGTCCTAAAATGAAAGCTTTCTGTGTACCTGCCAATATTATCTCGCCAAAGGCTGCCAATGAACCGGGAAAATACCCCGGAAGATTTCACCCTGGACTACCTGTGCTAGTGAAAATGCCTCAAAATGGGACGGTGCCAATGGTGCTAGCTACTCCCAAAAATCCCTATGCATGGGAAGCCAAGGATTGTTCAGGGAAGATACACCGGATCAGCACCCGGTGGACCGCACCTTCTTTTTAACCCCGTCGGTCGAATAAGACCGAGCAGATTTTCTTTTCCTTTATGTCTTACAGGAACCTTGGATGAGCTGTACAGACGGATTGGCCTACGCTACCTTTGAATGTCTCCAGGGAATCCTGACATTGAACCTGGCAATAATACTACTTTTATGATGTATGGCTATTTGGAGGCCCAAATTCTAAAATGACGAATTGGCAGATGGAATTGATGCTATTCAGTTTCACCTTTTTATTCCCTGTTGTTTGTAGTCAAAGAGACCCAGAGTGGCCATGGTCTCAAGCCTTTCTCGTCTATAATACAAGACTACAGGGAGACCTCATGCTAACGCACCCTTTCCCAATATAGTCAAGCACAGTCTCTGGGGTTTCATCGGGATGTGTCTCAAAGTGACAAGCATTCTGGTTGGTGTCAAGACAAAGGTCTTGTGCTTTGAGAGTATTACTCTCACAAATGAATCCTTGTTGGTCTCGTGAAACGCATGCGTCAACATCAGCAGTTTGCCATTTAGTCTCATTTTGTCGTGCCTAACCTCTGTGCTGTGTTGGATAGAGTAGAGCTCCTTGGTGATTCAACCCCAGTGCGATGATTGGGTATATGGTGGATACTGAGGCATTGCGTATCGTTAAGACAAAAGCTGTGGCTTTGCTCTCAGTGGGATCGTAGGTGAAATTAACCAGATACCACCAGGATTGAAATTTTCTCTCAAACTCAATTGCGTTATCCCATATTACTTTTCGAATTTCGGTGGGCAAGGTGCCTTCTTCACCTTCCCTTATGATTTATGAGTTTTTGCAAAACGCTTAACCAATCCGTTGGTGCATTCAACAATGCCATTAGCCTGAGGATAATAGGGAGTATGAAATACCCATCGAATCCCTTCTTCTTTGGCCCAATCTTGTACCACTGTAGCGGTAAAGTGTGAACCGTTATCACTTTGGATTTCCTCGGGAAGGGGAAGTGTGCTGAACCACCCTTTTAGGCCTTTCACTGTGTTGTCCCCAGCAGCTGATTTGAAGCCAGTGGCCATACTGAGGCTGGAGATAATCTCCACTCCGACTAGGACATATCTTTTCCCACCTGATGATCTCAAGGGCCCAATATAATCAATCTGCCATGAATGCCACAACATTTTCTTGTCCCGCATGTGTAAGGGAGGCGCCTTACTCGGATGATCTTTGCTGAGTCGTAGGCGACATTGTGACCAGGCAGTTACTACTTGTTCGCACAGCTTAACCGACACAGGCCACCCCCGGGCTAGACCTTCCTGATACAGATCAGCACGGCCTGTATGGCCAGGCTTAATATGTAACCATTCCCGACCATCATCTACAGTGTCAATTTGTTGTAGCCGCGTGAGGCTATCTACCTGTTGGTTGAACTGAGCAGTGATCGAGTTTGAACGATCGTGGCCTTTTACCCAAGCAATGTGCAATGGTCTCTGTCCTCCTATTTCCAACAGTTGCTTCCAACTGTCTGTCTCCCAGATTGGGACTCTATTCACCTGCCAATCATTGGCTGCCCAGTGTCCTAGCCATTCAGTGGCTCCTTTAAAAACAGCATATGAGTCAGTGTAAATGTAAGTAGCTCCATGTTGTGCAGCTAGTAGGACGGCTCTGAGTTCCCCTACTTGTGCCCTACCTTCTCCTGTTTCAATTGCTCTTTCCCCCGTTGCTACTTCCAGTGCTACGGCCTTGTATTTCCACTTGCTGTTCTCACGGTGAGATGACACACCAGTAAACCACACTCCTGTAAGATCACTGCCTGCTTTCAGAGGAGGTGCTTCTTGGATTGGAGATGGTCTGTTTGGTGGGGATTGGAACAATAGGGCACCATCTCTATCCTTCTGGAGCATGGATACTTTGATACTACCTTCAGAGACTGGCATGATAGCATTAATGCCTTCTAAATAAGCATACAACTTTCTAACTGTGGGTTTCTGGGCAATGCCGGCTGGCGGTGCTGTCCCTTTACGGACCACATCTGGGAGGCGAAAAGGTCCCAGGAAAGATCACACTCTGTTCTCTCCTTATCTGCTCTGCTCGTTGCAATGCTCGCACCAGGGACAGTAAACCCTTCTCCAGGTCTGAATAGCTGCTCTCAGTATCATTAAAGGCGTGAGAGCTAAATTCTAATGGTCTCTCCGGTCCTGCTGGTCCCTTCTGGCATAAATTACAACGGGAACCATGTTCACTGAGCCCCCATTCTACATGGACAGGGTCAGTTGGATGTATGGGGCCAAGTTGTTGGAATAACCTTAGCTCTTTTATTAGCAATTCTAGTGCATTAGTGTGTTGTTCAGTCGACTCCCAGGATTTACCTTTTTTGAGCAAACAATAAAGGGGGCGAGCAATGATGGAAAAGCCAGGGATGTGTTTACGCTAATAACTTAAAGTTCCCAGGACTTGCTGTAACTCCTTCGTGCTGGAAGGATTCTGTCCATGTTCTATTTTTTCAGGGTATCCTGAGGGACAGAAGCAGCTCCCTTAATCCACCAGACCCCCAGGAATTTAACTTCCTGTGCGGGTCCCTGACACTTTGAGTCGGGAATTTCCAATCCCAAATCTGATAATGTTTTTCGGATGTTTTGCATCATGTCTTGTACACTTTCTTGGCTCTCTCCCCCTATTAAGATGTGGTCAATATATTGGTATACCGTACATCCCTGTGAAACAGGAATCTCTGATAGCACTTTAGCCAAAGCATTATGGGCAATAGTGGGGGAATGTTTGTATCCTTGCGGAAAGCGGTTAAAGGTATATTGGACTCCTTTCCATGTGAATGCAAACTGCGCTTTGTCCTGCTCAAGGAGGAGAATCATAAAAAAAATATGTCTTTAACATCTAAGGCAGCCACCCAAGCATGGGCAGCTCCTTTTATCATTGCCACAATTTCCGCGATATTCGGAACCGCAGCGGTCAGGGGTGCAGTGTTGGCGTTTAATTTTCCGTAATCTACTGTGAAACGCCATTGCCTTTTTGGTTTCTTTACTGGCCACACCGGTGAATTATAAGGCGCGTGAGTCCTCTTAATGATGTTTCTTTTTTCTAAATCTGATACCACCCCGTCTGCTCCTGCAAGTGCAGCTGCAGGCAGTGGGTACTGTCGGACGTTGGTAATTTTAGAAGGAGGTAAAAGTATAGATGTTTCTAATAGCCCCAATTTAACTGTGTCTAATCCTTTTTTGCGTCCTGCAAAACTCCACACAGTTCCATCTGGGAGTTTCCACATTCGCCCACGCAGTACGTCAAATCCTAGGAGGTTAGTACGTGAGGCACCCACTAACACTTCTGCCCTAGTCATTCGCTGCTCTCCCGGCAACCAGAGGTTAATTTTTGCAGTGGGGCATGTTTTTACCACACCATCAATTCCTGTGAAGTTGACTCTGCGTCGGGTGGGATTTATACCTAGAAGTTGTGCCGTTTCGTTAGTGATTGCAGACATTTGGGCTCCGGTATCAATAATAAAATTTACCAATATCTTCCGGGGTCCAACAGGAATGACAATAACGGGTTCGGAGTCTTTATGAGAGCGCCATTGGATTGCTAGTACCTGCCGGACAGGGTGGCTCACTGCCCTCCCCGGGGATAGGAGTGTTTTGGCTGGGACTCTGTCAAATCAATCAAGTTACGTTCCGGTGCAGAAGGCACAATTTTCTCACGGCTTGGGGATTCTCTGGTTAGACTTTTCTCCCCAGCCGCATTATTCTTTCTAGGTAGAGATTGGACTAGCGTACGGAGATCTCCCGTAGGGTCACCTAGGGTCGAAAAGTAATATGGGATAACGCAATTGAATTTGAGAAAAAATTTCAGTCCAGGTGGTATCTGGTTAATTTCACCTACGATCCCACTGAGAGCAAAGCCACAGCTTTTGTCTTAACGATACGCAATGCCTCAGTATCCACCATATACCCAATCATCGCACTGGGGTTGAATCACCAAGGAGCTCTACTCTATCCAACACAGCACAGAGGTTGGGCACGACAAAAATGAGACTAAATGGCAAACTGCTGATGTTGACGCATGCGTTTCACGAGACCAACAAGGATTCATTTGTGAGAGTAATACTCTCAAAGCACAAGACCTTTGTCTTGACACCAACCAGAATGTTTGTCACTTTGAGACACATCCCGATGAAACCCCAGAGACTGTGCTTGACTATATTGGGAAAGGGTGCGTTAGCATGAGGTCTCCCTGTAGTCTTGTATTCAGAGATGACATAGTAATCACTCAAATCTTTGTGTTTGAACTTTACTAACACAAAGTTACGGGATGCGACTTCAATTATTAAGCTCCTGTTACGTCTTTTCAATTGCTACAACCTAATTATACGTTGATTCGAGATTGTTGCCTGCCCCTATCAGAATGAATCTCTCCCTGGTGAAGAAGCTGCTAAAACACAATGAGTTGAAGCGACTCTTGAAAGAGGCCCAAGAAAATAGACAGACAACTTTGATTACCGTCCATCATCAGGTTGAAGAAATACACCAAGCGTTGGAAAGAGTGAAGAGAGGCGAAGGACATAGATGGGGAGATCCTCTTTTTGGATGGTCACCGACAGTTACAGGACTTTATAACAAGATGCTTCACTCTGTTGTTGTTTTACTAATACTCACTGTATTGTGCTTTGCTTAGACAATTGTTTTGCATGTTAGACTTTGGATTATGATGAAAAGTTTAAATCGCTTGATCACTCCGCGAGAAGGATTTCCACTTGATATCCCTCAGCACAAGAACACATGTGATCTTTCTTATCAGTGTTGAGTACGTCGACCTTGACTGACTGTAGACAAAGTTTTCCCTGCAGGCTCTTTGGGCGGGGGACCCATCTGCAGCCGTATGGCCATTTTTGTGCCTGGCGCGGCGCCAAGTGGGAAAGGGTGGCTTTGAGGCTGAAGGCAGCAGGAAGGCCCGCAGTCCCCAGGTCTGTGGGGCTACGCAAGCGGTTCCCAAAGAGCTTTAGAACAAGGCATAATTTTCCCTGCTGGCTCTTTGGGCGGCGGAACCATCTCCAGCCATAGGCCATTTTTGTGCCTGGCGCAGTGCCAAGTGGGAAAGGGTGGTGTCGATGCTGAAGGCAGCAGGAAAGCCTACAGCCCCCAGGTCTGTGGGGCTACGCAAGCGGTTCCCAAAGAGCTTTAGAACAAGGCATAGTTTTCCCTGCTGGCTCTTTGGGCGGGGGACCCATCTCCAGCCGTATGGCCATTTTTGAGCCTGGCGCGGCGCCAAGTGGGAAAGGGTGTTGTCGAGGCTGAAGGCAGCAGGAAAGCCCGCAGCCCCCAGGTCTGTGGGGCTACGCAAGCGGTTCCCAAAGAGCTTTAGAACAAGGCATAGTTTTCCCTGATGGCTATTTGGGCGGGGGACCCATCTCCAGCCGTATGGCCATTTTTGAGCCTGGCGCGGCGCCAAGTGGGAAAGGGTGGTTTTGAGGCTGAAGGCAGCAGGAAAGCCCGCAGCCCCCAGGTCTGTGGGGCTACGCAAGCGGTTCCCAAAGAGCTTTAGAACAAGGCATAGTTTTCCTTGCTGGCTCTTTGGGCATGGGACCCATCTCCATCCATAGGCCATTTTTGTGCCTGATGCGGCACCAAGTGGGAAAGGGTGGCTTTGAGGCTGAAGGCAGCAGCAAAGCCTGCAGCCCCCAGGTCTGTGGGGCTATGGAAGCGGTTCCCAAAGAGCTTTAGAACAAGGCATAGTTTTCCCTGCTGGCTCTTTGGGCGGGGGACCCATCTCCAGCCATAGACCTTTTTTGTGCCTAGCGCGGCGCGAAGTGGGAAAGGGTGGTGTCGATGCTGAAGGCAGCAGGAAAGCCTACAGCCCCCAGGTCTTTGGGGCTACGCAAGCGGTTCCCAAAGACCTTCAGAACAAGGCATAGTTTTCCCTGCTGGCTCTTTGGGCGGGGGACCCATCTCCAGCCGTATGGCCATTTTTGAGCCTGGCGCGGCGCCAAGTGGGAAAGGGTGTTGTCGAGGCTGAAGGCAGCAGGAAAGTCCGCAGCCCCCAGGTCTGTGGGGCTACGCAAGCGGTTCCCAAAGAGCTTTAGAACAAGGCATAGTTTTCCCTGATGGCTATTTGGGCGGGGGACCCATCTCCAGCCGTATGGCCATTTTTGAGCCTGGCGCGGCGCCAAGTGGGAAAGGGTGGTTTTGAGGCTGAAGGCAGCAGGAAAGCCCGCAGCCCCCAGGTCTGTGGGGCTACGCAAGCGGTTCCCAAAGAGCTTTAGAACAAGGCATAGTTTTCCTTGCTGGCTCTTTGGGCATGGGACCCATCTCCATCCATAGGCCATTTTTGTGCCTGATGCGGCACCAAGTGGGAAAGGGTGGCTTTGAGGCTGAAGGCAGCAGCAAAGCCTGCAGCCCCCAGGTCTGTGGGGCTATGGAAGCGGTTCCCAAAGAGCTTTAGAACAAGGCATAGTTTTCCCTGCTGGCTCTTTGGGCGGGGGACCCATCTCCAGCCATAGACCTTTTTTGTGCCTAGCGCGGCGCGAAGTGGGAAAGGGTGGTGTCGAGGCTGAAGGCAGAAGGAAAGCCCGCAGCCCCCAGGTCTGTGCGGCTACGGAAGCGGTTCCCAAAGAGCTTTAGAACAAGGCATAGTTTTCCTTGCTGGCTCTTTGGGCATGGGACCCATCTCCAGCCGTATGGCCATTTTTGTGCCTGGCGCGGCGCCAAGTGGGAAAGGGTGGCTTTGAGGCTGAAGGCAGCAGGAAAGCCCGCAGTCCCCAGGTCTGTGGGGCTACGCAAGCGGTTCCCAAAGAGCTTTAGAACAAGGCATAATTTTCCCTGCTGGCTCTTTGGGCGGGGGACCCATCTCCAGCCATAGGCCATTTTTGTGCCTGGCGCAGTGCCAAGTGGGAAAGGGTGGTGTCGATGCTGAAGGCAGCAGGAAAGCCTACAGCCCCCAGGTCTTTGGGGCTACGCAAGCGGTTCCCAAAGACCTTCAGAACAAGGCATAGTTTTCCATGCTGGCTCTTTGGGCATGGGACCCATCTCCAGCTAAAGGCCATTTTTGTGCTTGGCGCGGCGCCAAGTGGGAAAGGGTGGCTTTGAGGCTGAAGGCAGCAGGAAAGCCCGCAGCCCCCAGGTCTGTGGGGCTACGCAAGCGGTTCCCAAAGAGCTTTAGAACAAGGCATAGTTTTCCATGCTGGCTCTTTGGGCATGGGACCCATCTCCAGCTAAAGGCCATTTTTGTGCTTGGCGCGGCGCCAAGTGGGAAAGGGTGGTTTTGAGGCTGAAGGCAGCAGGAAAGCCCGCAGCCCCCAGGTCTGTGGGGCTACGCAAGCGGTTCCCAAAGAGCTTTAGAACAAGGCATAGTTTTCCTTGCTGGCTCTTTGGGCATGGGACCCATCTCCAGCCAAAGGCCATTTTTGTGCCTGGCGCGGCGCCAAGTGGGAAAGGGTGGCTTTGAGGCTGAAGACAGCAGGAAAGCCTGCAGCCCCCCAGGTCTGTGGGGCTACGCAAGCGGTTCCCAAAGAGCTTTAGAACAAGGCATAGTTTTCCTTGCTGGCTCTTTGGGCGGGGGACCCATCTCCAGCCGTATGGCCATTTTTGAGCGTGGCGCGGCGCCAAGTGGGAAAGGGTGGTTTTGAGGCTGAAGGCAGCAGGAAAGCCTGCAGCCCCCAGGTCTGTGGGGCTATGCAAGCGGTTCCCAAAGAGCTTTAGAACAAGGCATAGTTTTCCATGCTGGCTCTTTGGGCAGGGGACCCATCTCCAGCTAAAGGCCATTTTTGTGCCTGGCGCGGCGCCAAGTGGGAAAGGGTGCTGTCGAGGCTGAAGGCAGCAGCAAAGCCCGCAGCCCCCAGGTCTGTGGGGCTACGCAAGCGGTTCCCAAAGAGCTTTAGAACAAGGCATAGTTTTCCTTGCTGGCTCTTTGGGCATGGGACCCATCTCCAGCCATAGGCCATTTTTGTGCCTGATGAGGTGCCAAGTGGGAAAGGGTGGCTTTGAGGCTGAAGGCAGCAGGAAAGCCTGCAGCCCCCAGGTCTGTGGGGCTATGGAAGCGGTTCCCAAAGAGCTTTAGAACAAGGCATAGTTTTCCCTGCTGGCTCTTTGGGCGGGGGACCCATCTCCAGCCATAGACCTTTTTTGTGCCTAGCGCGGCGCGAAGTGGGAAAGGGTGGTGTCGAGGCTGAAGGCAGAAGGAAAGCCCGCAGCCCCCAGGTCTGTGCGGCTACGCAAGCGGTTCCCAAAGAGCTTTAGAACAAGGCATAGTTTTCCTTGCTGGCTCTTTGGGCATGGGACCCATCTCCAGCCGTATGGCCATTTTTGTGCCTGGCGCGGTGCCAAGTGGGAAAGGGTGTTGTCGAGGCTGAAGGCATCAGGAAAGCCTGCAGCCCCCAGGTCTGTGGGGCTACGCAAGCGGTTCCCAAAGAGCTTTAGAACAAGGCATAGTTTTCCCTGCTGGCTCTTTGGGCATGGGACCCATCTCCAGCCATATGGCCATTTTTGTACCTGGCGCGGCGCCAAGTGGGAAAGGGTGGTGTCGAGGCTGAACGCAGCAGCAAAGCCTGCAGCCCCCAGGTCTGTGGGGCTACGCAAGCGGTTCCCAAAGAGCTTTAGAACAAGGCATAGTTTTCCCTGCTGGCTCTTTTGGCAGGGGACCCATCTCCAGCCATATGGCCATTTTTGTACCTGGCGCGGCGCCAAGTGGGAAAGGGTGGTGTCGAGGCTGAACGCAGCAGCAAAGCCTGCAGCCCCCAGGTCTGTGTGGCCAAGCAAGCGGTTCCCAAAGAGCTTTAGAACAAGGCATAGTTTTCCCTGCTGGCTCTTTGGGCATGGGACCCATCTCCAGCCATAGGCCATTTTTGTGCCTAGCGCGGCGCCAAGTGGGAAAGGGTGTTGTCGAGGCTGAAGGCAGCAGGAGAGCCTGCAGCCCCCAGGTCTGTGGGTCTACGCAAGCGGTTCCCAAAGAGCTTTAGAACAAGGCCTAGTTTTCCCTGCTGGCTCTTTGGGCGGGGGACCCATCTCCAGCCGTATGGCCATTTTTGTGCCTGGCTCGGCGCCAAGTGGGAAAGGGTGGTGTCGAGGCTGAAGGCAGCAGGAAAGCCTGCAGCCCCCAGGTCTGTGGGGCCAAGCAAGCGGTTCCCAAAGAGCTTTAGAACAAGGCATAGTTTTCCCTGCTGGCTCTTTGGGCATGGGACCCATCTCCAGCCATAGACCATTTTTGTGCCTGGCGCGACGCCAAGTGGGAAAGGGTGGCTTTGAGGCTGAAGGCAGCAGGAAAGCCTGCAGCCCCCAGGGCTGTGGGGCTATGCAAGCGGTTCCCAAAGAGCTTTAGAACAAGGCCTAGTTTTCCCTGCTGGCTCTTTGGGCGGGGGACCCATCTCCAGCCCTGTGGCCTTTTTTGAGCCTGGTGCGGCGCCAAGTGGGAAAGGGTGGTTTTGAGGCTGAAGGCAGCAGGAAAGCCCGCAGCCCCCAGGTCTGTGGGGCTACGCAAGCGGTTCCCAAAGAGCTTTAGAACAAGGCATAGTTTTCCCTGCTGGCTCTTTGGGCGGGGGACCCATCTCCAGCCGTATGGCCATTTTTGTGCCTGATGCGGCGCCAAGTTGGAAAGGGTGCTGTCGAGGCTGAAGGCAGCAGGAAAGCCCGCAGCCCCCAGGTCTGTGGGGCCAAGCAAGCGGTTCCCAAAGAGCTTTAGAACAAGGCATAGTTTTCCCTGCTGGCTCTTTGGGCGGGGGACCCATCTCCAGCCATAGGCCATTTTTGTGCCTGATGCGACGCCAAGTGGGAAAGGGTGGCTTTGAGGCTGAAGACAGCAGGAAAGCCCGCAGCCTCCAGGTCTGTTGGGCTACGCAAACGGTTCCCAAAGAGCTTTAGAACAAGGCATAGTTTTCCCTGCTGGCTCTTTGGGCGGGGGACCCATCTCCAGCCGTATGGCCATTTTTGTGCCTGGCGCGGCGCCAAGTGGGAAAGGGTGGTTTTGAGGGTGAAGGCGTCGCGAAAGCCTGCCGTCCGAGGGTTTCTTAATACTTTTCTTAATGATGTCTCCACAATGTGGAGTTTTGCAGGATTTGAAAAGTAATAGACACAGTGAAATTGAGTCTATTGGAAACTTCCATACTTTTCCCTCCCTCTAAAATCTCTGCTGTCCTGTAGTATCCACTGCCTTCAACTGCTGTTGCAGGAGCAGACAGATTGGTATCAGATTTAGAAAAAAGGGACATCATTAAGAGGATTCACTCGCCTTTTTTTTCACCGGTGTGGCCAGTAAAGAAACCAAAAAGGCAATGGCGGTTCACAGTAGATTACGGAAAATGAAATGCCAACACTGCACCCCTGACCGCTGCGGTTCCGAATATCGGGGAAATTGTGGCAATGATAAAAGGAGCTGCCCATCCTTGGAGGGTTGCCTTAGATTTTAAAGACATATTTTTTTATGATTCCCCTCCCTGAGCAGGAGAAAGCGCAGTTTGCATTCGCATGGAAAGGAGTCCAATATACGTTTAACCATTTTCCGCAAGGATACAAACATTCCCCCACTATTGCCCATAATGCTTTGGCTAAAGTGCTATCAGAGATTCCTGTTTCACAGGGATTTACAGTATACCAATATATTATTGATGACATCTTAACAGGGGAGAGAACCAAGAAAGTGTACAAGACATGATGGAAAACATCCGAAAAACATTATCAGATTTGGGATTGGAAATTCCCGACTCAAAGTGTCAGGGACCCGCACAGGAAGTTAAATTCCTGGGGGTCTGGTGGATTAAGGGAGCTGCTTCGGTCCCTCAGGATACCCTGAAAAAATAGAACATGGACAGAATCCTTCCAGCACGAAGGAGTTACAGCAGGTCCTGGGAACTTTAAGTTATTGGCGTAAACACATCCCTGGCTTTTCCATCATTGCTCGCCCCCTTCATAGCTTGGCAAAAAAGGGTAAATCCTGGGTGTGGACTGAACAACACACTAATGCTCTGCAATTACTAATAAAGGAGCTAAGGTTATTCCAACAGCTTGGTCCTATTCATCCAACTGACCCTGTCCATGTAGAATGGGGGTTCAGTGAACATGGTTCCCGTTGTAATTTATGGCAGAAGGGACCAGCAGGACCGGAGAGACCATTAGAATTTTGCTCCCACTCCTTCAATGATACTGAATGCAGCTATTCAGACCTGGAGAAGGGTTTACTGTCCCTGGTGCGAGCGTTGCAACGAGCAGAGCAGATAAGAAGAGAACAGAGTGTGATCTTTCCTGGGACCTTTTCGCCTCCCAGATGTGGTCCTTAAAGGGACACCACCACCAGCTGGCATTGCCCAGAGAGCTACAGTTCGAAAGTGGTATGCTTATTTAGAAGGCATTAATGAAATCAAGCCAGTCTCTGAAGGCAGTGTTAAAGTATCCAAGGCTACTTCACAAGGATACCAAAGGATATAGATGGTGCCCTATTGTTCCAATCCCCACCAAACAGACCATCTCTGATCCAAGAAGCACCTCCTTTGAGGGACAGCAGTGATCTTAGAGGAGTGTGGTTTACTGGTGCGTCATCTCACCGTTAAAAAAATAAGTGCAAATATAAGGCCGTAGCACTGGAAGTAACAACGGGAGAAAGAGCAATTGAAATAGGGGAGGGTAGGGGAACTCAGAGCTGTCCTACTAGCTGCACAACATGGAGCCACCTCCTTTTACGCTGAGTCATATGCTGTTCTTAAAGGAGCCACTGAATGGCTAGGACACTGGGCAGCCAACGATTGGCAGGTGAATAGAGTCCCAGTTTGGGAGACAGATAATTGGAAGCAACTGTTGGAAATAGGAGGACAGAGACCATTGCACATTGCTTGGGTAAAAGGCCACGATCGTTCAAACTCGATCACTGCTCAGTTCAACCAACAGGTAGATAGCCTCACGCGGCTACAACAAATTGACACTGTAGATGATGGTCGGGAATGGTTACATATTAAGCCTGGCCATACAGGCCGTGCTGATCTGTATCAGGAAGGTCTAGCCCGGGGGTGGCCTGTGTCGGTTAAGCTGTGCGAACAAGTAGTAACTGCCTGGTCACAATGTCGCCTACGACTCAGCAAAGATCATCCGAGTAAGGCGCCTCCCTTACACATGCGGGACAAGAAAATGTTGTGGCATTCATGGCAGATTGATTATATTGGGCCCTTGAGATCATCAGGTGGGAAAAGATATGTCCTAGTCGGAGTGGAGATTATCTCCAGCCTCAGTATGGCCACTGGCTTCAAATCAGCTGCTGGGGACAACACAGTGAAAGGCCTAAAAGGGTGGTTCAGCACACTTCCCCTTCCCGAGGAAATCCAAAGTGATAACGGTTCACACTTTACCGCTACAGTGGTACAAGATTGGGCCAAAGAAGAAGGGATTCGATGGGTATTTCATACTCCCTATTATCCTCAGGCTAATGGCATTGTTGAATGCACCAACAGATTGGTTAAGCGTTTTGCAAAAACTCATAAATCATAAGGGAAGGTGAAGAAGGCACCTTGCCCACCGAAATTCGAAAAGTAATATGGGATAATGCAATTGAATTTGAGAAAAAATTTCAATCCTGGTGGTATCTGGTTAATTTCACCTACGATCCCACTGAGAGCAAAGCCACAGCTTTTGTCTTAACGATACGCAATGCCTCAGTATCCACCATATACCCAATCATCGCACTGGGGTTGAATCATCAAGGAGCTCTACTCTATCCAACACAGCACAGAGGTTGGGCACGACAAAATGAGACTAAATGGCAAACTGCTGATGTTGACGCATGCGTTTCACGAGACCAACAAGGATTCATTTGTGAGAGTAATACTCTCAAAGCACAAGACCTTTGTCTTGACACCAACCAGAATGCTTGTCACTTTGAGACACATCCCGATGAAACCCCAGAGACTGTGCTTGACTATATTGGGAAAGGGTGCGTTAGCATGAGGTCTCCCTGTAGTCTTGTATTATAGACGAGAAAGGCTTGAGACCATGGCCACTCTGGGTCTCTTTGACTACAAACAACAGGGAATAAAAAGGTGAAACTGAATAGCATCAATTCCATCTGCCAATTCGGCATTTTAGAATTTGGGCCTCCAAATAGCCATACATCATAAAAGTAGTATTATTGCCAGGTTCAATGTCAAGATTCCCTGGAGACATTCAAAGGTAGCGTAGGCCAATCCGTCTGTACAGCTCATCCAAGGTTCCTGTAAGACATAAAGGAAAAGAAAATCTGCTCGGTCTTATTCGACCGACGGGGTTAAAAAGAAGGTGCGGTCCACCGGGTGCTGATCCGGTGTATCTTCCCTGAACAATCCTTGGCTTCCCATGCATAGGGATTTTTGGGAGTAGCTAGCACCATTGGCACCGTCCCATTTTGAGGCATTTTCACTAGCACAGGTAGTCCAGGGTGAAATCTTCCGGGGTATTTTCCCGGTTCATTGGCAGCCTTTGGCGAGATAATATTGGCAGGTACACAGAAAGCTTTCATTTTAGGACAGCCGTCTCCACTCCATTTGTTATTTAGTTGATAGATGGCATCATCCAATCGCAAATGCCAACCAGGTTCATGACTTTTTGCAAAACGCTTAACCAATCTATTGGTGCGTTCAACAATGCCATTAGCCTGGGGATAACAGGGAGTATGAAATACCCATCGAATCCCTTCTTCCTTGGCCCAATCTTGTACCACCGAAGCCGTAAAGTGTGAAACGTTATCACTCTGGATTTCGTCGGGAAGGGGAAGTGTGCTGAACCACCCTGTTAGGCCTTTCACTGTGTTGTCCCTCGTAGCTGGTTTGAAACTGCTGGCCATACTGAGGCTGGAGATAATCTCCACTCCTACCAGGACATATCTTTTCCCACCTGATGATCTCAAGGGCCCAATATAATCAAGCTGCCATGAATGCCACAACGCTTTCTTGCCCCGCATGTGTAAGGGAGGCGCCTTACTCGGATGATCTTTGCTGAGTCGTAGGCGACATTGTGAACAGGCAGTTACTATTTGTTCGCACAGCTTAACTGACACAAGCCACCCACCTTCCCGATACAGGTCAGGACGGCCTGTGCGGCCACGTTTAACATGTAACGATTCAAGTAAGCGTTCCCATTCCCGACCATCATCTACAATGTCAATTTGTTGTAGCCGCGTGAGGCCATCTACCTGTTGGTTGAACTGAGCAGTGATCGAGTTTGAACGATCGTGGCCTTTTACCCAAGCAATGTGCAATGGTCTCTGTCCTCCTATTTCCAACAGTTGCTTCCAATTATCTGTCTCCCAAACTGGGACTCTATTCACCTGCCAATCGTTGGCTGCCCAGTGTCCTAGCCATTCAGTGGCTCCTTTAAGAACAGCATATGACTCAGCGTAAAAGGAGGTGGCTCCATGTTGTGCAGCTAGTAGGACAGCTCTGAGTTCCCCTACCCTCCCCTATTTCAATTGCTCTTTCTCCCGTTGTTACTTCCAGTGCTACGGCCTTATATTTGCACTTATTTTTTTAACGGTGAGATGACGCACCAGTAAACCACACTCCTCTAAGATCACTGCTGTCCCTCAAAGGAGGTGCTTCTTGGATCGGAGATGGTCTGTTTGGTGGGGATTGGAACAATAGGGCACCATCTATATCCTTTGGTATCCTTGTGAAGTAGCCTTGGATACTTTAACACTGCCTTCAGAGACTGGCTTGATTTCATTAATGCCTTCTAAATAAGCATACCACTTTCGAACTGTAGCTCTCTGGGCAATGCCAGCTGGTGGTGGTGTCCCTTTAAGGACCACATCTGGGAGGCGAAAAGGTCCCAGGAAAGATCACACTCTGTTCTCTTCTTATCTGCTCTGCTCGTTGCAACGCTCGCACCAGGGACAGTAAACCCTTCTCCAGGTCTGAATAGCTGCATTCAGTATCATTGAAGGAGTGTGAGCAAAATTCTAATGGTCTCTCCGGTCCTGCTGGTCCCTTCTGCCATAAATTACAACGGGAACCATGTTCACTGAGCCCCCATTCTACATGGACAGGGTCAGTTGGATGTATGGGGCCAAGTTGTTGGAATAACCTTAGCTCCTTTATTAGTAATTGCAGAGCATTAGTGTGTTGTTCAGTCCACACCCAGGATTTACCCTTTTTTGCCAAGCTATGAAGGGGGCGAGCAATGATGGAAAAGCCAGGGATGTGTTTACGCCAATAACTTAAAGTTCCCAGGACCTGCTGTAACTCCTTCGTGCTGGAAGGATTCTGTCCATGTTCTATTTTTTCAGGGTATCCTGAGGGACAGAAGCAGCTCCCTTAATCCACCAGACCCCCAGGAATTTAACTTCCTGTGCGGGTCCCTGACACTTTGAGTCGGGTCTACGTGAGGCACCCACTAACACTTCTGCCCTAGTCATTCGCTGCTCTCCCGGCAACCAGAGGTTAATTTTTGCAGTGGGGCATGTTTTTACCACACCATCAATTCCTGTGAAGTTGACTCTGCGTCAGGTGGGATTTATACCTAGAAGTTGTGCTGTTTCGTTAGTGATTGCAGACATTTGGGCTCCGGTATCAATAATAAAATTTACCAATATCTTCCGGGGTCCAACAGGAATGACAATAACAGGTTCGGAGTCTTTATGAGAGCGCCATTGGATTGCTAGTACCTGCCCGACAGGGTTGCTCAGTGCCCTCCCCGGGGATAGGAGTGTTGTGGCTGGGACTCTGTCAAATCAATCAAGTTATGTTCCGGTGCAGAAGGCACAGTTTTCTCACGGCTTGGGGATTCTCTGGTTAGACTTTTCTCCCCAGCCGCATTATTCTTTCTAGGTAGAGATTGGACTAGCGTACGGAGATCTCCCGTAGGGTCACCGTGCAAGAATTGTCGGGGCACCCCTAATTGTAGGGCTTTACGCCACAACTCATTCCGGTCCTTATCAGGCTTAAACCTTCCCTCTGATTTAGGGTTTTGAGTGTGAGTTTGGACTTGGCGAACCTTTCGCGGGTGTTCGGAGGATTTCTCACTAGTTTGGCTGGCCCAGCCCATTCGGCGCCCATATTGATCTATTTCCTGTACATTCCAGGTGGGCATGTAGTGACGACGGCCCCGCCCATGAGCACCCCGAGCATCCCGTATACGATCTTGAGTGCGAACAAGGAACGGTTTCAGGCAACCGGGAAGACCACGGATGAGAGGGGCTAATCGATCCGGGTCGATAGGGGCTGACATTGGGGATTTCCGAAATTCCTCTCTGTCATACATGGCTTGCAGACAAGCTGCTTTCCGTACAGCCGCAAACAGATCAGAGTAGCCTGTAGCTCTAATCTCTAACGGCTCCCCCCTCTCTCGCGGATCCATACCCCCTGCCCAAAAGGCTGCTCGAGCGGTTAGGGAATAATTATGATCCCCAGGCATAGTGGTTAAAAACACTCCTGGTCCCCAAGAGTCTCCTGCTTCTTCCTCACTCAGCATAATTCTGCCCCCCCCTTCAGAAGAAACTCGCCACACATACTCAACAGCTGACTCTTCTGGTCGCCTCGAATATTTCTCCCTTATTTTTGTTAACTCGGTTGGTGTCCATGGAACGGTACGCACAGTGGTGTGAATTTCATCACCATCATCAACTGCAGTTTCAGTTTTAACCAGAGGACGTAAAGGAAAAACTTGGGATTTCAAAGTAAAAGTCCTTTCCTCCTCATCTTCTTCGTCATCCTCACTATTAGACAAAAAAATCTCCGGTCTGGGTTCCGGAATTTGGATAACACATTAACTTACGAATCTGTTGGACCTGGGTCGAGGGCTGCATTTTATCTAAGAGCCCGGTCACCCTTTCAATAACATTTTAAGTTGGCGATTTTCACTCCCAAGTTGAGCATTCCGGTTTCCTAAACATTCATTCTCACTCACAAGCTTATCGACTTGAGTTCTTAATCTTTCTCCTGTCTCCTTTTGCAAGGCTAATGATGACTTCAGCACCTCATTCTCCGATTTCAGGGTTGCATATTCTACAGCTGAAATCAGATTAGGAGCAGGGGTTTCTCTAGCTTCTTGTTGTGCACAAGATAAACAGGCGCCTAACACAGCACAAATCACACCCTTGCCTTTCCCCGCTCTGAGCTTCTGTGAAACCCGACGCTCTTCAATACGTTCCACCACTTTCTCTTCATCCTTCCAAAATTTTTGGGCCCACTCCTTCCCAGCCTGGGAAGGGGCACAATCATATTTTTGCAGCAGTTTATCCATGGCAATCCTGCCGACTACGCCAAATTCTGTTGCGTGAAACGGGGCCAAGCGGTTTTGGCAGAAGATAAACCCCCTTGCGTTCTAACACTCCTCACCGAGGTGGGAGGCCAGGTGCGGCTGGGTTTCAATTCTGAGTGATGCCCAATTCAGCACTATCAGCCCAATCGCGTTTAATATGTGTTAAACTATTACGATTTGGAGACACTAATAGTGGGCTGCACCTTCAGTCTAGTCGTGCTCCTGAACCAGCACGGCCTCTCTCAAGTTTTGGTCGCGTTCAGTGAGAAAGCGAAACGACTAGCTACTGAAACAGTGCAGTTTATTTAAACAACAGATATACAGGTTCTTTAGGATTGCCGGTGATAAATACACTGTCTGCAAAGCACGTGCAAATAAAGACATTGTTAAATAGACAAACGCGCGACAAAATTATAAACGATACAGCCTGGCTATAAATGTAGGGTAGAGATTCTCTAGAGAAATTTCTAGAGTCCCCGAGAAAGCACTCGGTGTAATCAAAGTCTTACCCAAAGGCGTCCTTATGAGGGGGAAGAAAGGCTCAGCCCGTCGACTGATCCCAGAAAACAGCGGTGGGATTCTTCGCGATGGTGTCTTCCCAGACATTCCCCCTCTCTTGGGCTATTTTTATATTATTTTTTTAACTTCAAAGTGGAGTTTGAGTGACTTTAGTCATATGTACTTTTATTATGATTAATGTACTCAAGGAGGAGTGTTCACACCTCGGGGGCGGATAGCCTCCGGGATGGAGGTGTGTTTTGGTACATTGTGGTGAGCAAAGTTCGCACAAAAGGACAGCATTTCATCAACATTTGACGAAATGTTGGCTCGGGTAGCGTGTAGGCCGCTTATCAGTTCCGTAGTACCATCTCGTCCCCATATCTGCTATTCGTCACAAGGGAAGGCCACGGAACAAGCGCGTTCCGTTCCATCCCTTGTGTAGTTTCGCAAACAACCTTGTACAGGGAATCACAGCTGTTGCATTCTTCGTGTGCTAGCTGCGGCTGTATTCTACCTCAGAAGCCTCTTGATTTTATGACTTTCCTTAATGTGTGAACAATGCTGTATTTTTGTATTCTTGGCCAATTTAGTAATTATTCCACAAGAACACACATTGGTTGCCGATTTATCAACGGGTCTAATCACCACAGGCCAACTGTAATTAAAACCATCTATGTAGACTCTACCAAAGCGGACAAATACAACACTGATTGTTACAAAATTATGGCGCCAAATTCAGATTGCTGGCACAATTTCACTTTCATCAAACCTACAGTAGTGTACTGTATTTGGGGCTACAAGGGCACAGAATTGTTATTTGAATTTATGATTGACTCAAATACACCTGAACTTGCTGAAATGAATCCAGAACCTACACCCCACAAACTCTCAAAGGCTCTCTCTTCTAAGAGAAAAAAAAAACCACCTCTCTCTTTTCTAAGCCCTCCATTAGACTAACTCCTTACATTTTCAACATTGGCCCTTACGTTATTAAACACACACAGGTCAACAACAGGTACTGTTTAATCCCACATATTCCCTCAAACGAGCAGAATTGTCAATGCAGATTAAAATCTCTGCGATCAAACCCACCTGCTCACCATTCCTGAGTACATCTTATGCAGAATGGTCAGCATGGTTACGCAAACGAACTCTTGCCACTTCACACGGACGGAAGAGGGATGCGACTGGTATCTTAGGAACAGGCCTGGGAGTCTTGAATAGTATAGATGCTGAGATACTTGCCAACAAACTAGTCACAACCGCTACTGATCTGGACAAATTAAGACATCCCCTACGGTCCTCTCTATTAGCATTGGGAAACCACCAACGGCTTTTATCGAATATATTGCCTCAATGGGAAGAAACGGGTGAAAAAGACCATCAGCTGATCACAGATGCACTTGGTACAACCCAAACCAATGTTTCCTTGGCTCTTAGTTGTATCCAAGCCCAATTGTGGATGCAATCTATGACAGCCGCAATCATAAGGGAAGGTGAAGAAGGCACCTTGCCCACCGAAATTCGAAAAGTAATATGGGATAACGCAATTGAATTTGAGAAAAAATTTCAGTCCAGGTGGTATCTGGTTAATTTCACCTACGATCCCACTGAGAGCAAAGCCACAGCTTTTGTCTTAACGATACGCAATGCCTCAGTATCCACCATATACCCAATCATCGCACTGGGGTTGAATCACCAAGGAGCTCTACTCTATCCAACACAGCACAGAGGTTGGGCACGACAAAAATGAGACTAAATGGCAAACTGCTGATGTTGACGCATGCGTTTCACGAGACCAACAAGGATTCATTTGTGAGAGTAATACTCTCAAAGCACAAGACCTTTGTCTTGACACCAACCAGAATGTTTGTCACTTTGAGACACATCCCGATGAAACCCCAGAGACTGTGCTTGACTATATTGGGAAAGGGTGCGTTAGCATGAGGTCTCCCTGTAGTCTTGTATTCAGAGATGACATAGTAATCACTCAAATCTTTGTGTTTGAACTTTACTAACACAAAGTTACGGGATGCGACTTCAATTATTAAGCTCCTGTTACGTCTTTTCAATTGCTACAACCTAATTATACGTTGATTCGAGATTGTTGCCTGCCCCTATCAGAATGAATCTCTCCCTGGTGAAGAAGCTGCTAAAACACGAGTTGAAGCGACTCTTGAAAGAGGCCCAAGAAAATAGACAGACAACTTTGATTACCGTCCATCATCAGGTTGAAGAAATACACCAAGCGTTGGAAAGAGTGAAGAGAGGCGAAGGACATAGATGGGGAGATCCTCTTTTTGGATGGTCACCGACAGTTACAGGACTTTATAACAAGATGCTTCACTCTGTTGTTGTTTTACTAATACTCACTGTATTGTGCTTTGCTTAGACAATTGTTTTGCATGTTAGACTTTGGATTATGATGAAAAGTTTAAATCGCTTGATCACTCCGCGAGAAGGATTTCCACTTGATATCCCTCACCACAAGAACACATGTGATCTTTCTTATCAGTGTTGAGTACGTCGACCTTGACTGACTGTAGACAAAGTTTTCCCTGCAGGCTCTTTGCGCGGGGGACCCATCTCCAGACATATGGCCATTTTTGTGCCTGGCGCGGCGCCAAGTGGGAAAGGGTGGCTTTGAGGCTGAAGGCAGCAGGAAGGCCCGCAGTCCCCAGGTCTGTGGGGCTACGCAAGCGGTTCCCAAAGAGCTTTAGAACAAGGCATAGTTTTCCCTGCTGGCTCTTTGGGCGGGGGACCCATCTCCAGCCGTATGGCCATTTTTGTGCCTGGCGCGGTGCCAAGTGGGAAAGGGTGGTTTTGAGGCTGAAGGCAGCAGGAAAGCCTGCAGCCCCCAGGTCTGTGGGGCTACGCAAGCGGTTCCCAAAGAGCTTTAGAACAAGGCATAGTTTTCCCTGCTGGCTCTTTGGGCATGGGACCCATCTCCAGCCATAGGCCATTTTTGTGCCTGGCGTGACGCCAAGAGGGAAAGGGTGGCTTTGAGGCTGAAGGCAGCAGGAAAGCCTGCAGCCCCCAGGTCTGTGGGGCTATGGAAGCGGTTCCCAAAGAGCTTTAGAACAAGGCATAGTTTTCCCTGATGGCTCTTTGGGCATGGGACCCATCTCCAGCCATAGGCCAATTTTGTGCCTGGCGCGGCGCCAAGTGGGAAAGGGTGCTGTCGAGGCTGAAGGCAGCAGGAAAGCCTGCAGCCCCCAGGTCTGTGGGGCTACGCAAGCGGTTCCCAAAGAGCTTTAGAACAAGGCATAGTTTTCCCTGCTGGCTCTTTGGGCGGGGGACCCATCTCCAGCCAAAGGCCATTTTTGTGCCTGGCCCGGCGCCAAGTGGGAAAGGGTGGTGTCGAGGCTGAAGGCAGCAGCAAAGCCTGCAGCCCCCAGGTCTGTGGGGTTACGCAAGCGGTTCCCAAAGAGCTTTAGAACAACGCATAGTTTTCCCTGCTGGCTCTTTGGGCGAGGGATACATCTCCAGTTGTATGGCTATTTTTATGCCTGGCGAGGTGCGTAGTGGGAAAGGGTGGCTTTGAGGCTGAAGGCAGCAGGAAAGCCCGCAGCCCCCAGGTCTGTGGGGCTACGCAAGCGGTTCCCAAAGAGCTTTAGAACAAGGCATAATTTTCCCTGATGGCTCTTTGTGCAGGAGACCCATCTCCAGCCATAGGCCATTTTTGTGCCTGGCGCGGCGCCAAGTGGGAAAGGGTGCTGTCGAGGCTGAAGGCAGCAGGAAAGCCTGCAGCCCCCAGGTCTGTGGGGCTACGCAAGCGGTTCCCAAAGAGCTTTAGAACAAGGCCTAGTTTTCCCTGCTGGCTCTTTGGGCGGGGGACCCATCTCCAGCCGTATGGCCATTTTTGTGCCTGGCGCGGTGCCAAGTGGGAAAGGGTGGTTTTGAGGCTGAAGGCAGCAGGAAAGCCCGCAGCCCCCAGGTCTGTGGGGCTACGCAAGCGGTTCCCAAAGAGCTTTAGAACAAGGCATAGTTTTCCCTGCTGGCTCTTTGGGCGGGGGACCCATCTCCAGCCGTATGGCCATTTTTGTCCCTGGCCCGGCGCCAAGTGGGAAAGGGTGGCTTTGAGGCTGAAGGGAGGAGCAAAGCCTGCAGCCCTAAGGTCTGTGGGGCTACGCAAGCGGTTCCCAAAGAGCTTTAGAACAAGGCATAGTTTTCCCTGCTGGCTCTTTGGGCATGGGACCCATCTCCAGCCGTATGGCCATTTTTGTGCCTGGCGCGGTGCGTAGTGGGAAAGGGTGGTTTTGACGCTGAAGGCAGCAGGAAAGCCCGCAGCACCCAGGTCTGTGGGGCTACGCAAGCGGTTCCCAAAGAGCTTTAGAACAAGGCATAGTTTTCCCTGCTGGCTCTTTGGGCGGGGGACCCATCTCCAGCCGTATGGCCATTTTTGAGCCTGGCGCGGCGCCAAGTGGGAAAGGGTGGCTTTGAGGCTGAAGGCAGGAGCAAAGCCTGCAGCCCTAAGGTCTGTGGGGCTACGCAAGCGGTTCCCAAAGAGCTTTAGAACAAGGCATAGTTTTCCCAGCTGCCTCTTAGGGCATGGGACCCATCTCCAGCCATAGGCCATTTTTGTGCCTGGCGTGACGCCAAGTGGGAAAGGGTGCTGTCGAGGCTGAAGGCAGCAGGAAAGCCTGCTGCCCCCAGGTGTGTGGGGCTACGCAAGCGGTTCCCAAAGAGCTTTAGAACAAGGCCTAGTTTTCCCTGCTGGCTCTTTGGGCGGGGGACCGATCTCCAGCCGTATGGCTATTTTTGTGCCTGGCGCGGTGCGTAGTGGGAAAGGGTGGTTCTGAGGCTGAAGGCAGCAGGAAAGCCCGCAGCCCCCAGGTCTGTGGGGCTACGCAAGCGGTTCCCAAAGAGCTTTAGAACAAGGCATAGTTTTCCCTGCTGGCTCTTTGGGCGGGGGACACATCTCCAGCCGTATGGCCATTTTTGTGCCTGATAGGGCGCCAAGTGGGAAAGGGTGGTGTCGAGGCTGAAGGCAGCAGCAAAGCCTGCAGCCCCCAGGTCTGTGGGGCTACGCAAGCGGTTCCCAAAGAGCTTTAGAACAAGGCATAGTTTTCCCTGCTGGCTCTTAGGGCATGGGACCCATCTCCAGCCATAGGCCATTTTTGTGCCTGATGGGGCGCCAAGTGGGAAAGGGTGGCTTTGAGGCTGAAGGCAGCAGCAAAGCCTGCAGCCCCCAGGTCTGTGGGCCTACGCAAGCGGTTCCCAAAGAGCTTTAGAACAAGGCATAGTTTTCCCAGCTGCCTCTTAGGGCATGGGACCCATCTCCAGCCATAGGCCATTTTTGTGCCTGGCGTGACGCCAAGTGGGAAAGGGTGCTGTCGAGGCTGAAGGCAGCAGGAAAGCCTGCTGCCCCCAGGTCTGTGGGGCTACGCAAGCGGTTCCCAAAGAGCTTTAGAACAAGGCCTAGTTTTCCCTGCTGGCTCTTTGGGCGGGGGACCGATCTCCAGCCGTATGGCTATTTTTGTGCCTGGCGCGGTGCGTAGTGGGAAAGGGTGGTTCTGAGGCTGAAGGCAGCAGGAAAGCCCGCAGCCCCCAGGTCTGTGGGGTACGCAAGCGGTTCCCAAAGAGCTTTAGAACAAGGCATAGTTTTCCCTGCTGGCTCTTTGGGCGGGGGACACATCTCCAGCCGTATGGCCATTTTTGTGCCTGATAGGGCGCCAAGTGGGAAAGGGTGGTGTCGAGGCTGAAGGCAGCAGCAAAGCCTGCAGCCCCCAGGTCTGTGGGGCTACGCAAGCGGTTCCCAAAGAGCTTTAGAACAAGGCATAGTTTTCCCTGCTGGCTCTTAGGGCATGGGACCCATCTCCAGCCATAGGCCATTTTTGTGCCTGATGGGGCGCCAAGTGGGAAAGGGTGGCTTTGAGGCTGAAGGCAGCAGCAAAGCCTGCAGCCCCCAGGTCTGTGGGCCTACGCAAGCGGTTCCCAAAGAGCTTTAGAACAAGGCCTAGTTTTCCCTGCTGGCTCTTTGGGCGGGGGACCCATCTCCAGCCATAGGCCATTTTTGTGCCTGATGCGGCGCCAAGTGGGAAAGGGTGGTGTCGAGGCTGAAGGCAGCAGGAAAGCCCGCAGCCCCCAGGTCTGTGGGGCTACGCAAGCGGTTCCCAAAGAGCTTTAGAACAAGGCCTAGTTTTCCCTGATGGCTCTTTGGGCATGGGACCCATCTCCAGCCACAGGCCATTTTTGTAACTGGCGCGGCGCCAAGTGGGAAAGGGTGGTGTCAAGGCTGAAGGCAGCAGCAAAGCCTGCAGCCCCCAGGTCTGTGGGGCTACGCAAGCGGTTCCCAAAGAGCTTTAGAACAAGGCATAGTTTTCCCTGCTGGCTCTTTGGGCGGGGGACCCATTTCCAGCTGTATGGCCATTTTTATGCCTGGCGCGGCGCCAAGTGGGAAAGGGTGGTGTCGAGGCTGAAGGCAGCAGGAAAGCCCGCAGCCCCCAGGTCTGTGGGGCTACGCAAGCGGTTCCCAAAGAGCTTTAGAACAAGGCATAGTTTTCCCTGGTGGCTCTTTGGGCGGGGGACCCATCTCCAGCCGTATGGCCAATTTTGTGCCTGGCGCGGCGCCAAGTGGGAAATGGTGGTGTCGAGGCTGAAGGCAGCAGGAAAGCCCGCAGCCCCCAGGTCTGTGTGGCTACGCAAGCGGTTCCCAAAGAGCTTTAGAACAAGGCATAGTTTTCCCTGCTGGCTCCTTGGGCGGGGGACCCATCTCCAGCCGTATGGCCATTTTTGAGCCTGGCGCGGCGCCAAGTGGGAAAGTGTTGCTTTGAGGCTGAAGGCAGGAGCAAAGCCTGCAGCCCCCAGGTCTGTGGGGCTACGCAAGTGGTTCCCAAAGAGCTTTAGAAGAAGGCATAGTTTTCCCTGCTGGCTCTTTGGGCGGGGGACCCATCTCCAGCCGTATGGCCATTTTTGTGCCTGATGCGGCGCCAAGTGGGAAAGGGTGGTGTCAAGGCTGAAGGCAGCAGCAAAGCCTGCAGCCCCCAGGTCTGTGGGGCTACGCAAGCGGTTCCCAAAGAGGTTTAGAACAAGGCATAGTTTTCCCTGATGGCTCTTTGGGCATGGGACCCATCTCCACCCGTATGGCCATTTTTGAGCCTGGCGCGGCGCCAGGTGGGAAAGGGTGGTGTCGAGGCTGAAGGCAGGAGCAAAGCCTGCAGCCCTAAGGTCTGTGGGGCTACGCAAGCGGTTCCCAAAGAGCTTTAGAACAAGGCATAGTTTTCCCTGCTGGCTCTTTGGGCATGGGACCCATCTCCAGCCATAGGCCAATTTTGTGCCTGGCGCGGCGCCAAGTGGGAAAGTGTGCTGTCGAGGCTGAAGGCAGCAGGAAAGCCTGCAGCCCCCAGGTCTGTGGGGCTACGCAAGCGGTTCCCAAAGAGCTTTAGAACAAGGCCTAGTTTTCCCTGCTGGCTCTTTGGGCGGGGGACCCATCTCCAGCCGTATGGCTATTTTTGTGCCTGGCGCGGTGCGTAGTGGGAAAGGGTGGTTTTGAGGCTGAAGGCAGCAGGAAAGCCCGCAGCCCCCAGGTCTGTGGGGCTATGCAAGCGGTTCCCAAAGAGCTTTAGAACAAGGCATAGTTTTCCCTGCTGGCTCTTTGGGCGGGGGACCCATCTCCAGCCGTATGGCCATTTTTGTGCCTGGCGCGGTGCGTAGTGGGAAAGGGTGGTTTTGAGGCTGAAGGCAGCAGGAAAGCCCGCAGCCCCCAGGTCTGTGGGGCTACGCAAGCGGTTCCCAAAGAGCTTTAGAACAAGGCATAGTTTTCCCTGCTGGCTCTTTTGGCAGGGGACCCATCTCCAGCCGTATGGCCATTTTTGTCCCTGGCCCGGCGCCAAGTGGGAAAGGGTGGTGTCGAGGCTGAAGGCAGCAGCCATGCCTGCAGCCCCCAGGTCTGTGGGGCTACGCAAGCGGTTCCCAAAGAGCTTTAGAACAAGGCATAGTTTTCCCTGCTGGCTCTTAGGGCATGGGACCCATCTCCAGCCATAGGCCATTTTTGTGCCTGATGGGGCGCCAAGTGGGAAAGGGTGGCTTTGAGGCTGAAGACAGCAGGAAAGCCTGCAGCCCCCAGGTCTGTGGGCCTACGCAAGCGGTTCCCAAAGAGCTTTAGAACAAGGCATAGTTTTCCCTGCTGGCTCTTTGGGCGGGGGACCCATCTCCAGCCATAGGCCATTTTTGTGCCTGATGCGGCGCCAAGTGGGAAAGGGTGGTGTCGAGGCTGAAGGCAGCAGGAAAGCCCGCAGCCCCCAGGTCTGTGGGGCTACGCAAGCGGTTCCCAAAGAGCTTTAGAACAAGGCCTAGTTTTCCCTGATGGCTCTTTGGGCATGGGACCCATCTCCAGCCACAGGCCATTTTTGTACCTGGCGCGGCGCCAAGTGGGAAAGGGTGGTGTCAAGGCTGAAGGCAGGAGCAAAGCCTGCAGCCCTAAGGTCTGTGGGGCTACGCAAGCGGTTCCCAAAGAGCTTTAGAACAAGGCCTAGTTTTCCCTGCTGGCTCTTTGGGCATGGGACCCATCTCCAGCCATAGGCCAATTTTCTGCCTGGCGCGGCGCCAAGTGGGAAAGGGTGCTGTCGAGGCTGAAGGCAGCAGGAAAGCCTGCAGCCCCCAGGTCTGTGGGGCTACGCAAGCGGTTCCCAAAGAGCTTTAGAACAAGGCATAGTTTTCCCTGCTGGCTCTTTGGGCGGGGGACCCATCTCCAGCCGTATGGCCATTTTTGTGCCTGGCCCGGCGCCAAGTGGGAAAGGGTGGTGTCGAGTCTGAAGGCAGCAGAAAAGCCTGCAGCCCCCAGGTCTGTGGGGCTACGCAAGCGGTTCCCAAAGAGCTTTAGAACAAGGCCTAGTTTTCCCTGCTGGCTCTTTGGGCGGGGGACCCATCTCCAGCCGTATGGCCATTTTTGTGCCTGGCGCGGTGCGTAGTGGGAAAGGGTGGTTTTGAGGCTGAAGGCAGCAGGAAGGCCCGCAGCCCCCAGGTCTGTGGGGCTACGCAAGCGGTTCCCAAAGAGCTTTAGAACAAGGCATAGTTTTCCATGCTGGCTCTTTGGGCAGGGGACCCATCTCCAGCCGTATGGCCATTTTTGTCCCTGGCCCGGCGCCAAGTGGGAAAGGGTGGCTTTGAGGCTGAAGGCAGCAGCAAAGCCCGCAGCCCCCAGGTCTGTGGGGCTACGCAAGCGGTTCCCAAAGAGCTTTAGAACAAGGCATAGTTTTCCCTGCTGGCTCTTTGGGCGGGGGACCCATCTCCAGCCGTATGGCCATTTTTGTGCCTGGCGCGGCGCCAAGTGGGAAAGGGTGGTTTTGAGGCTGAAGGCAGCAGCAAAGCCTGCAGCCCCCAGGTCTGTGGGGCTACGCAAGCGGTTCCCAAAGAGCTTTAGAACAAGGCATAGTTTTCCCTGCTGGCTCTTTGGGCGGGGGACCCATTTCCAGCTGTATGGCCATTTTTATGCCTGGCGCGGCGCCAAGTGGGAAAGGGTGGTGTCGAGGCTGAAGGCAGCAGGAAAGCCCGCAGCCCCCAGGTCTGTGGGGCTACGCAAGCGGTTCCCAAAGAGCTTTAGAATAAGGCATAGTTTTCCCTGCTGGCTCTTTGGGCGGGGGACCCATCTCCAGCCATAGACCATTTTTGTGCCTAGCGCGGCGCCAAGTGGGAAAGGGTGGTGTCGAGGCTGAAGGCAGCAGGAAAGCCCGCAGCCCCCAGGTCTGTGGGGCTACGCAAGCGGTTCCCAAAGAGCTTTAGAACAAGGCATAGTTTTCACTGCTGGCTCTTTGGGCATGGGACCCATCTCCAGCCATAGGCCATTTTTGTGCCTGATGCGGCGCCAAGTGGGAAAGGGTGGCTTTGAGGCTGAAGGCAGCAGGAAAGCCTGCAGCCCCCAGGTCTGTGGGGCCAAGCAAGCGGTTCCCAAAGAGCTTTAGAACAAGGCCTAGTTTTCCCTGATGGCTCTTTGGGCATGGGACCCATCTCCAGCCGTATGGCCATTTTTGTACCTGGCGCGGCGCCAAGTGGGAAAGGGTGGTGTCAAGGCTGAAGGCAGCAGCAAAGCCTGCAGCCCCCAGGTCTGTGGGGCTACGCAAGCGGTTCCCAAAGAGCTTTAGAACAAGGCATAGTTTTCCCTGCTGGCTCTTTGGGCATGGGACCCATCTCCAGCCATAGGCCAATTTTGTGCCTGGCGCGGCGCCAAGTGGGAAAGGGTGCTGTCGAGGCTGAAGGCAGCAGGAAAGCCTGCAGTCCCCAGGTCTGTGGGGCTACGCACGCGGTTCCCAAAGAGCTTTAGAACAAGGCCTAGTTTTCCCTGCTGGCTCTTTGGGCGGGGGACCCATCTCCAGCCGTATGGCTATTTTTGTGCCTGGCGCGGTGCGTAGTGGGAAAGGGTGGTTTTGAGGCTGAAGGCAGCAGGAAAGCCCGCAGCCCCCAGGTCTGTGGGGCTATGCAAGCGGTTCCCAAAGAGCTTTAGAACAAGGCATAGTTTTCCCTGCTGGCTCTTTGGGCGGGGGACCCATCTCCAGCCATAGGCCATTTTTGTGCCTGGCGCGACGCCAAGTGGGAAAGGGTGGCTTTGAGGCTGAAGGCAGCAGGAAAGCCTGCAGCCCCCAGGTCTGTGGGCCTACGCAAGCGGTTCCCAAAGAGCTTTAGAACAAGGCATAGTTTTCCCTGCTGGCTCTTTGGGCGGGGTCCCATCTCCAGCCGTATGGCCATTTTTGTGCCTGGCGCGGCGCCAAGTTGGAAAGGGTGGTTTTGAGGCTGAAGGCAGCAGCAAAGCCTGCAGCCCCCAGGTCTGTGGGGCTACGCAAGCGGTTCCCAAAGAGCTTTAGAACAAGGCATAGTTTTCCCTGCTGGGTCTTTGGGCGGGGACCCATTTCCAGCTGTATGGCCATTTTTATGCCTGGCGCGGCGCCAAGTGGGAAAGGGTGGTGTCGAGGCTGAAGGCAGCAGGAAAGCCCGCATCCCCCAGGTCTGTGGGGCTACGCAAGCGGTTCCCAAAGAGCTTTAGAACAAGGCATAGTTTTCCCTGTTGGCTCTTTGGGCGGGGGACCCATCTCCAGCCGTATGGCCATTTTTGGGCCTGGCGAGGCTCCAAGTGGGAAAGGGTGGTGTCGAGGCTGAAGGCAGCAGCAAAGCCCGCAGCCCCCAGGTCTGTGGGGCTACGCAAGCGGTTCCCAAAGAGCTTTAGAACAAGGCATAGTTTTCCCTGCTGGCTCTTTGGGCGGGGGACCCATCTCCAGCCGTATGGCCATTTTTGAGCCTGGCGCGGCGCCAAGTGGGAAAGGGTTGCTTTGAGGCTGAAGGAAGGAGCAAAGCCTGCAGCCCCAAGGTCTGTGGGGCTACGCAAGCGGTTCCCAAAGAGCTTTAGAACAAGGCATAGTTTTCCCTGATGGCTCTTTGGGCATAGGACCCATCTCCAGCCATAGGCCATTTTTGTACCTGGCGTGACGCCAAGTGGGAAAGGGTGGCTTTGAGGCTGAAGGCAGCAGCAAAGCCTGCAGCCCCCAGGTCTGTGGGGCTACGCAAGCGGTTCCCAAAGAGCTTTAGAACAAGGCATAGTTTTCCCTGCTGGCTCTTAGGGCATGGGACCCATCTCCAGCCATAGGCCATTTTTGTGCCTGATGGGGCGCCAAGTGGGAAAGGGTGGCTTTGAGGCTGAAGGCAGCAGCAAAGCCTGCAGCCCCCAGGTCTGTGGGCCTACGCAAGCGGTTCCCAAAGAGCTTTAGAACAAGGCATAGTTTTCCCTGCTGGCTCTTTGGGCGGGGGACCCATCTCCAGCCATAGGCCATTTTTGTGCCTGATGCGGCGCCAAGTGGGAAAGGGTGGTGTCGAGGCTGAAGGCAGCAGGAAAGCCCGCAGCCCCCAGGTCTGTGGGGCTACGCAAGCGGTTCCCAAAGAGCTTTAGAACAAGGCCTAGTTTTCCCTGATGGCTCTTTGGGCATGGGACCCATCTCCAGCCACAGGCCATTTTTGTACCTGGCGCGGCGCCAAGTGGGAAAGGGTGGTGTCAAGGCTGAAGGCAGCAGCAAAGCCTGCAGCCCCCAGGTCTGTGGGGCTACGCAAGCGGTTCCCAAAGAGCTTTAGAACAAGGCATAGTTTTCCCTGATGGCTCTTAGGGCATGGGACCCATCTCCAGCCATTGGCCATTTTTGTGCCTGATGGGGAGCCAAGTGGGAAAGGGTGGCTTTGAGGCTGAAGGCAGAAGGAAAGCCCGCAGCCCCCAGGTCTGTGGGCTACGCAAGCGGTTCCCAAAGAGCTTTAGAACAAGGCATAGTTTTCCCTGATGGCTCTTTGGGCATGGGACCCATCTCCACCCGTATGGCCATTTTTGAGCCTGGCGCGGCGCCAAGTGGGAAAGGGTGGTGTCGAGGCTGAAGGCAGGAGCAAAGCCTGCAGCCCTAAGGTCTGTGGGGCTACGCAAGCGGTTCCCAAAGAGCTTTAGAACAAGGCCTAGTTTTCCCTGCTGGCTCTTTGGGCATGGGACCCATCTCCAGCCATAGGCCAATTTTCTGCCTGGCGCGGCGCCAAGTGGGAAAGGGTGCTGTCGAGGCTGAAGGCAGCAGGAAAGCCTGCAGCCCCCAGGTCTGTGGGGCTACGCAAGCGGTTCCCAAAGAGCTTTAGAACAAGGCATAGTTTTCCCTGCTTGTTCTTTGGGCGGGGGACCCATCTCCAGCCGTATGGCTATTTTTGTGCCTGGCGCGGTGCGTAGTGGGAAAGGGTGGTTTTGAGGCTGAAGGCAGCAGGAAAGCCCGCAGCCCCCAGGTCTGTGGGGCTATGCAAGCGGTTCCCAAAGAGCTTTAGAACAAGGCATAGTTTTCCCTGCTTGTTCTTTGGGCGGGGGACCCATCTCCAGCCGTATGGCCATTTTTGTGCCTGGCGCGGTGCGTAGTGGGAAAGAGTGGTTTTGAGGCTGAAGGCAGCAGGAAAGCCCGCAGCCCCCAGGTCTGTGGGGCTACGCAAGCGGTTCCCAAAGAGCTTTAGAACAAGGCATAGTTTTCCCTGCTGGCTCTTTGGGCGGGGGACCCATCTCCAGCCGTATGGCCATTTTTGTGCCTGGCGCGGCGCCAAGTGGGAAAGGGTGGTTTTGAGGCTGAAGGCAGCAGCAAAGCCTGCAGCCCCCAGGTCTGTGGGGCTACGCAAGCGGTTCCCAAAGAGCTTTAGAACAAGGCATAGTTTTCCCTGCTGGCTCTTTGGGCGGGGGACCCATTTCCAGCTGTATGGCCATTTTTATGCCTGGCGCGGCGCCAAGTGGGAAAGGGTGGTGTCGAGGCTGAAGGCAGCAGGAAAGCCTGCAGCCCCCAGGTCTGTGGGGCTACGCAAGCGGTTCCCAAAGAGCTTTAGAACAAGGCATAGTTTTCCCTGCTGGCTCCTTGGGCGGGGGACCCATCTCCAGCCGTATGGCCATTTTTGGGCCTGGCGAGCCACCAAGTGGGAAAGGGTGGTGTCGAGGCTGAAGGCAGCAGCAAAGCCCGCAGCCCCCAGGTCTGTGGGGCTACGCAAGCGGTTCCCAAAGAGCTTTAGAACAAGGCATAGTTTTCCCTGCTGGCTCTTTGGGCGGGGGACCCATCTCCAGCCGTATGGCCATTTTTGAGCCTGGCGCGGCGCCAAGTGGGAAAGGGTTGCTTTGAGGCTGAAGGCAGGAGCAAAGCCTGCAGCCCCCAGGTCTGTGGGGCTACGCAAGTGGTTCCCAAAGAGCTTTAGAACAAGGCATAGTTTTCCCTGCTGGCTCTTTGGGCGGGGGACCCATCTCCAGTCGTATGGCTATTTTTATGCCTGGCGCGGTGCGTAGTGGCAAAGGGTGGTTTTGAGGCTGAAGGCAGCAGGAAAGCCCGCAGCCCCCACGTCTGTGGGGCCAAGCAAGCGGTTCCCAAAGAGCTTTAGAACAAGGCATAGTTGTCCCTGCTGGCTCTTTGGGCGGGGGACCCATCTCCAGCCGTATGGCCATTTTTGTGCCTGATGCGGCGCCAAGTGGGAAAGGGTGGTGTCGAGGCTGAAGGCAGCAGGAAAGCCTGCAGCCCCCAGGTCTGTGGGGCTATGGAAGCGGTTCCCAAAGTGCTTTAGAACAAGGCCTAGATTTCCCTGCTGGCTCTTTGGGCGGGGGACCCATCTCCAGCCATAGACCATTTTTGTGCCTAGCGCGGCGCCAAGTGGGAAAGGGTGGTGTCGAGGCTGAAGGCAGCAGGAAAGCCCGCAGCCCCCAGGTCTGTGGGGCTACGCAAGCGGTTCCCAAAGAGCTTTAGAACAAGGCATAGTTTTCACTGCTGGCTCTTTGGGCATGGGACCCATCTCCAGCCATAGGCCATTTTTGTGCCTGATGCGGCGCCAAGTGGGAAAGGGTGGCTTTGAGGCTGAAGGCAGCAGGAAAGCCTGCAGCCCCCAGGTCTGTGGGCCTACGCAAGCGGTTCCCAAAGAGCTTTAGAACAAGGCCTAGTTTTCCCTGATGGCTCTTTGGGCATGGGACCCATCTCCAGCCGTATGGCCATTTTTGTATCTGGCGCGGCGCCAAGTGGGAAAGGGTGGTGTCAAGGCTGAAGGCAGCAGCAAAGCCTGCAGCCCCCAGGTCTGTGGGGCTACGCAAGCGGTTCCCAAAGAGCTTTAGAACAAGGCATAGTTTTCCCTGCTGGCTCTTTGGGCATGGGACCCATCTCCAGCCATAGGCCAATTTTTGCCTGGCGCGGCGCCAAGTGGGAAAGGGTGCTGTCGAGGCTGAAGGCAGCAGGAAAGCCTGCAGCCCCCAGGTCTGTGCAGCTACGCAAGCGGTTTCCAAAGAGCTTTAGAACAAGGCATAGTTTTCCCTGCTGGCTCTTTGGGCGGGGGACCCATCTCCAGCCATATGGCCATTTTTGTGCCTGGCGCGGTGCGTAGTGGGAAAGGGTGGCTTTGAGGCTGAAGGCAGCAGGAAAGCCCGCAGCCCCCAGGTCTGTGGGGCTACGCAAGCGGTTCCCAAAGAGCTTTAGAACAAGGCATAGTTTTCCCTGCTGGCTCTTTTGGCAGGGGACCCATCTCCAGCCGTATGGCCATTTTTGTCCCTGGCCCGGCGCCAAGTGGGAAAGGGTGGTGTCGAGGCTGAAGGCAGCAGCAAAGCCTGCAGCCCCCAGGTCTGTGGGGCCAAGCAAGCGGTTCCCAAAGAGCTTTAGAACAAGGCATAGTTTTCCCTGCTGGCTCTTTGGGCGGGGGACCCATCTCCAGCCGTATGGCCATTTTTGTGCCTGGCGCGGCGCCAAGTGGGAAAGGGTGGTTTTGAGGCTGAAGGCAGCAGCAAAGCCTGCAGCCCCCAGGTCTGTGGGGCTACGCAAGCGGTTCCCAAAGAGCTTTAGAACAAGGCATAATTTTCCCTGCTGGGTCTTTGGGCGGGGGACCCATTTCCAGCTGTATGGCCATTTTTATGCCTGGCGCGGCGCCAAGTGGGAAAGGGTGGTGTCGAGGCTGAAGGCAGCAGGAAAGCCCGCATCCCCCAGGTCTGTGGGGCTACGCAAGCGGTTCCCAAAGAGCTTTAGAACAAGGCATAGTTTTCCCTGCTGGCTCTTTGGGCGGGGGACCCATCTCCAGCCGTATGGCCATTTTTGTGCCTGGCGCGGCGCCAAGTGGGAAAGGGTGCTGTCGAGGCTGAAGGCAGCAGGAAAGCCTGCAGCCCCCAGGTCTGTGCGGCTACGCAAGTGGTTCCCAAAGAGCTTTAGAACAAGGCATAGTTTTCCCTGCTGGCTCCATGGGCGGGGGACCCATCTCCAGCCGTATGGCCATTTTTGGGCCTGGCGAGGCACCAAGTGGGAAAGGGTGGTGTCGAGGCTGAAGGCAGCAGCAAAGCCCGCAGCCCCCAGGTCTGTGGGGCTACGCAAGCGGTTCCCAAAGAGCTTTAGAACAAGGCATAGTTTTCCCTGCTGGCTCTTTGGGCGGGGGACCCATCTCCAGCCGTATGGCCATTTTTGAGCCTGGCGCGGCGCCAAGTGGGAAAGGGTTGCTTTGAGGCTGAAGGAAGGAGCAAAGCCTGCAGCCCCCAGGTCTGTGGGGCTACGCAAGCGGTTCCCAAAGAGCTTTAGAACAAGGCATAGTTTTCCCTGATGGCTCTTTGGGCATAGGACCCATCTCCAGCCATAGGCCATTTTTGTACCTGGCGTGACGCCAAGTGGGAAAGGGTGGCTTTGAGGCTGAAGGCAGCAGGAAAGCCTGCAGCCCCCAGGTCTGTGGGGCTACGCAAGTGGTTCCCAAAGAGCTTTAGAACAAGGCATAGTTTTCCCTGCTGGCTCTTTGGGCGGGGGACCCATCTCCAGCCGTATGGCTATTTTTATGCCTGGCGCGGTGCGTAGTGGGAAAGGGTGGTTTTGAGGCTGAAGGCAGCAGGAAAGCCCGCAGCCCCCAGGTCTGTGGGGCTACGCAAGCGGTTCCCAAAGAGCTTTAGAACAAGGCATAGTTTTCACTGCTGGCTCTTTGGGCATGGGACCCATCTCCAGCCATAGGCCATTTTTGTGCCTGATGCGGCGCCAAGTGGGAAAGGGTGGCTTTGAGGCTGAAGGCAGGAGGAAAGCCTGCAGCCCCCAGGTCTGTGGGGCTATGGAAGCGGTTCCCAAAGAGCTTTAGAACAAGGCCTAGTTTTCCCTGATGGCTCTTTGGGCATGGGACCCATCTCCAGCCACAGGCCATTTTTGTACCTGGCGCGGCGCCAAGTGGGAAAGGGTGGCTTTGAGGCTGAAGGCAGCAGGAAAGCCCGCAGCCCCCAGGTCTGTGGGGCTACGCAAGCGGTTCCCAAAGAGCTTTAGAACAAGGCATAGTTTTCCCTGCTGGCTCTTTGGGCGGGGGACCCATCTCCAGCCGTATGGCCATTTTTGTGCCTGGCGCGGCGCCAAGTGGGAAAGGGTGGCTTTGAGGCTGAAGGGAGGAGCAAAGCCTGCAGCCCCCAGGTCTGTGGGGCTACGCAAGCGGTTCCCAAAGAGCTTTAGAACAAGGCATAGTTTTCCCTGCTGGCTCTTTGGGCGGGGGACCCATCTCCAGCCATAGGCCATTATTGTGCCTGGCGCGGTGCCAAGTGGGAAAGGGTGTCTTTGAGGCTGAAGGCAGCAGGAAAGCCTGCAGCCCCCAGGTCTGTGGGGCTACGCAAACGGTTCCCAAAGAGCTTTAGAACAAGGCATAGTTTTCCCTGCTTGTTCTTTGGGCGGGGGACCCATCTCCAGCCGTATGGCTATTTTTGTGCCTGGCGCGGAGCCAAGTGGGAAAGGTGTTTTTGAGGGTGAAGGCAGCAGGAAAGCCCGCAGCCCCCAGGTCTGTGGGGCTACGCAAGCGGTTCCCAAAGAGCTTTAGAACAAGGCATAGTTTTCACTGATGGCTCTTTGGGCATGGCACCCATCTCCAGCCGTATGGCCATTTTTGTGCCTGGCGCGGTGCGTAGTGGGAAAGGGTGGTTTTGACGCTGAAGGCAGCAGGAAAGCCCGCAGCCCCCAGGTCTGTGGGGCTACGCAAGCGGTTCCCAAAGAGCTTTAGAACAAGGCATAGTTTTCCCTGCTGGCTCTTTGGGCGGGGGACCCATCTCCAGCCGTATGGCCATTTTTGTGCCTGGCGCGGCGCCAAGTGCGATAGGGTGGCTTTGAGGCTGAAGGCAGGAGCAAAGCCTGCAGCCCTAAGGTCTGTGGGGCTACGCAAGCGGTTCCCAAAGAGCTTTAGAACAAGGCATAGTTTTCCCTGCTGGCTCTTTGGGCATGGGACCCATCTCCAGCCGTATGGCCATTTTTGTGCCTTTTGTGCCTTTCTGCTGCCTTCAGCCTCAAAGCCACCCTTTCCCACTTGGCGCCCTATCAGGCACAAAAATGGCCTATGCTTGGAGATGGGTCCCATGCCCAAAGAGCCATCAGGGAAAACTATGCCTTGTTCTAAAGCTCTTTGGGAACCGCTTGCTTGGCCCCACAGACCTGGGGGCTGTGGGCTTTCCTGCTGCCTTCAGCCTCGACACCACCCTGTCCCACTTGGCGCCGCGCCAAGCACAAAAATGGCCATACGGCTGGAGATGGGTCCCCCGCCCAAAGAGCCAGCAGGGAAAACTATGCCTTGTTCTAAAGCTCTTTGGGAACCGCTTGCGTAGCCCCACAGACCTGGGGGTGTGGGCTTTGCTGCTGCCTTCAGCCTCAAAGCCACCCTTTCCCACTTGGCGTCGCGCTAGGCACAAAAAATGGCCATACGGCTGGAGATGGGTCCCCCGCCCAGAGAGCCAGCAAGGAAAATTATGCCTTGTTCTAAAGCTCTTTGGGAACCGCTTGCGTAGCCCCACAGAGCTGGGGGCTGCGGCCTTTCCTGCTGCCTTCAGCCTCAAAGCCACCCTTTCCCACTTGGCGCCGCATCAGGCACAAAAATAGCCTATGGCTGGAGATGGGTCCCATGCCCAAAGAGCCAGCAAGGAAAACTATGCCTTGTTCTAAAGCTCTTTGGGAACCGCTTGCGTAGCCCCACAGACCTGGGGGCTGCAGGCTTTCCTGCTGCCTTCAGCCTCAAAGCCACCCTTTCCCACTTGGCACTCCATCAGGCAAAAAAATGGCCTATGGCTGGAGATCGGTCCCATGCCAAAGACCCAGCAAGGAAAACTATGCCTTGTTCTAAAGCTCTTTGGGAACCGCTTGCGTGGCCCCACAGACGTGGGGCCTGCAGGCTTTGCTGCTGCCTTCAGCCTCAAAGCCACCCTTTCCCACTTGGCGCCGCGCTAAGCACAAAAATGGTCTATGGCTGGAGATGGGTCCCCCGCCCAGAGAGCCAGCAGGGAAAACTATGCCTTGTTCTAAAGCTCTTTGGGAACCGCTTGCGTAGCCCCAAAGATCTGGGGGGCTGCGGGCTTTCCTGCTGCCTTCAGCCTCGACACCACCCCTTTCCCACTTGGCGCCGCGCCAGGCACAAAAATGGCCATACGGCTGGAGATGGGTCCCCCGTCCAAAGAGCCAGCAGGGAAAACTATGCCTTGTTCTAAAGCTCTTTGGGAACCGCTTGCATAGCCCCACAGACCTGGGGGCTGCGGGCTTTCCTGCTGCCTTCAGCCTCAAAACCACCCTTTCCCACTTGGCGCCCCATCAGGCACAAAAATGGCCATACGGCTGGAGATGGGTCCCCCGCCCGAAGAGCCAGCAGGGAAAACTATGCCTTGTTCTAAAGCTCTTTGGGAACCACTTGCGTAGCCCCACAGACCTGGGGGGCTGCGGGTTTTCCTGCTGCCTTCAACCTCAAAGCCACCCTTTCCCACTTGGCGCCGCATCAGGCACAAAAATGGCCATACGGCTGGAAATGGGTCCCCCCGCCCAAAGGCCCAGCAAGGAAAAATTATGCCTTGTTCTAAAGTTCTTTGGGAACCGCTTGCGTAGCCCCACAGACGTGGGGCCTGCAGGCTTTCCTGCTGCCTTCACCCTCAAAACCACCCTTTCCCACTTGGCAATGCGCCAGGCACAAAAATGGCCTATGGCTGGAGATGGGTCTCCAGACCAAGGAGCCAGCAGGGAAAACTATGCCTTGTTCTAAAGCTCTTTGGGAACCGCTTGCGTAGCCCCACAGACCTGGGGGCTGCAGGCTTTCCTGCTGCCTTCAGCCTCGACAGCACCCTTTCCCACTTGGCGCCGCGCCAGGCACAAAAATGGCCTATGGGTGGAGATGGGTCCCATGCCCAAAGAGCCATCAGGGAAAACTATGCCTTGTTCTAAAGCTCTTTGGGAACCGCTTGCATAGCCCCACAGACCTGGGGGCTGTGGGCTTTCCTGCTGCCTTCAGCCTCAAAGCCACCCTTTCCCACTTGGCGCCGTGCCAGGCACAAAAATGGCCATACGGCTGGAGATGGGTCCCCCGCCCAAAGAGCCAGCAGGGAAAACTATGCCTTGTTCTAAAGCTCTTTGGGAACCGCTTGCGTAGCCCCACAGACCTGGGGGCTGTGGGCTTTGCTGCTGCCTTCAGCCTCAAAGCCACCCTTTCCCGCTTCGCGCCAGGCCAGGCACAAAAATGGCCATACGGCTGGAGATGGGTCCCACGCCCAAAGAGCCAGCAGTGAAAACTACGCCTTGTTCTAAAGCTCTTTGGGAACTGCTTGCGTAGCCACACAGACCTGGGGGCTGCGGGCTTTCCTGCTGCCTTCAGCCTCAAAACCACCCTTTCCCACTTGGCGCCGCGCCAGGCTCAAAAATGGCCATACGGCTGGAGATGGGTCCCCCCGCCCAAAGAGCCAGCAGGGAAAACTATGCCTTGTTCTAAAGCTCTTTGGGAACCGCTTGCGTAGCCCCACAGACCTGGGGGCTGCAGGCTTTCCTGCTGCCTTCAACCTCGACACCACCCTTTCCCACTTGGCGCCGCGCCAGGCACAAAAATGGCCTATGGCTGGAGATGGGTCCCATGCCCAAAGAGCCAGCAGGAAAACTATGCCTTGCTCTGAAGCTCTTTGGGAACCGCTTGCGTAGCCACACAGACCTTAGGGCTGCAGGCTTTGCTCCTGCCTTCAGCCTCAAAGCCACCCTTTCCCACTTGGCACCGCGCCAGGCACAAAAATGGCCATACGGCTGGAGATGGGTCCCCCGCCCAAAGAGAAAGCAGGGAAAACTATGCCTTGTTCTAAAGCTCTTTGGGAACCGCTTGCGTAGCCCTACAGACCTGGGGGCTGCGGGCTTTGCTGCTGCCTTCAGCCTCGACACCACCCTTACCCACTTGGCGCCGTGCCAGGCACAAAAATGGCCATGCGGCTGGAGATGGGTCCCCCCGCCCAAAGAGCCAGCAGGGAAAACTATGCCTTGTTCTAAAGCTCTTTGGGAACCGCTTGCGTAGCCCCACAGACCTGGGGGCTGCGGGCTTTCCTGCTGCCTTCAGCGTCAAAACCACCCTTTCCCACTACGCACCGCGCCAGGCACAAAAATGGCCATACGGCTGGAGATGGGTCCCCCCGCCCAAAGAGCCAGCAGGGAAAACTATGCCTTGTTCTAAAGCTCTTTGGGAACCGCTTGCGTAGCCCCACAGACCTGGGGCTGCAGGCTTTCCTGCTGCCTTCAGCCTCAAAGCCACCCTTTCCCACTTGGCGCCCTATCAGGCACAAAAATGGCCTATGGCTGGAGATGGGTCCCATGCCCAAAGAGCCATCAGGGAAAACTATGCCTTGTTCTAAAGCTCTTTGGGAACCGCTTGCTTGGCCCCACAGACCTGGGGGCTGCAGGCTTTCCTGCTGCCTTCAGCCTCAAAACCACCCTTTCCCACTACGCCACCGCGCCAGGCAGAAAAATGGCCTATGGGTGGAGATGGGTCCCATGCCCTAAGAGCTAGCAGGGAAAACTATGCCTTGTTCTAAAGCTCTTGGGAACCGCTTGCGTAGCCCCACAGACCTTAGGGCTGCAGGCTTTGCTCCTGCCTTCAACCTCAAAGCCACCCTTTCCCACTTGGCGCCGCGCCAGGCTCAAAAATGGCCATACGGCTGGAGATGGGTCCCCCGCCCAAAGAGCCAGCAGGGAAAACTATGCCTTGTTCTAAAGCTCTTTGGGAACCGCTTGCGTAGCCCTACAGACCTGGGGGCTGCGGGCTTTGCTGCTGCCTTCAGCCTCGACACCACCCTTTCCCACTTGGCGCCGTGCCAGGCACAAAAATGGCCCATACGGCTGGAGATGGGTCCCCCGCCCAAAGAGCCAGCAGGGAAAAATATGCCTTGTTCTAAAGCTCTTTGGGAACCGCTTGCGTAGCCCCACAGACCTGGGGGCTGCGGGCTTCCCTGCTGCCTTCAGCCTCAAAACCACCCTTTCCCACTTGGCGCCGCGCCAGGCACAAAAATGGCCATACGGCTGGAGATGGGTCCCCCGCCCAAAGAGCCAGCAGGGAAAACTATGCCTTCTTCTAAAGCTCTTTGGGAACCGCTTGCGTAGCCCCACAGACCTGGGGGCTGCAGGCTTTGCTGCTGCCTTCAGCCTCAAAGCCACCCTTTTCCACTGGACGCCGCATCAGGCACAAAAATGGCCATATGGCTGGAGATGGGGGTCCCCTGCCCAAAGAGCCAGCAAGGAAAACTATGCCTTGTTCTAAAGCTCTTTGGGAACCACTTGCGTAGCTCCACAGACCTGGGAGCTGCGGGCTTTCCTGCTCCCTTCAGCCTCGACACCACCCTTTCCCACTTGGCGCCGCGCCAGGCACAAAAATGGCCATACGGCTGGAGATGGGTCCCCCGCCCAAGGAGCCAGCAGGGAAAACTATGCCTTGTTCTAAAGCTCTTTGGGAACCGCTTGCGTAGCCCCACAGACCTGGGGCTGCAGGCTTTCCTGCTGCCTTCAACCTCGACACCACCCTTTCCCACTTGGCGTCGCGCCAGGCACAAAAATGGCCTATGGCTGGAGATGGGTCCCCCGCCCAAAGAGCCAGCAGGGAAAACTATGCCTTGTTCTAAAGCTCTTTGGGAACCGCTTGCGTAGCCCCACAGACCTGGGGGCTGCAGGCTTTCCTGCTGCCTTCAACCTCGACACCACCCTTTCCCACTTGGCGCCGCGCCAGGCACAAAAATGGCCTATGGCTGGAGATGGGTCCCATGCCCAAAGAGCCAGCAGGGAAAACTATGCCTTGCTCTGAAGCTCTTTGGGAACCGCTTGCGTAGCCACACAGACCTTAGGGCTGCAGGCTTTGCTCCTGCCTTCAGCCTCAAAGCCACCCTTTCCCACTTGGCACCGCGCCAGGCACAAAAATGGCCATACGGCTGGAGATGGGTCCCCCGCCCAAAGAGAAAGCAGGGAAAACTATGCCTTGTTCTAAAGCTCTTTGGGAACCGCTTGCGTAGCCCTACAGACCTGGGGGCTGCGGGCTTTGCTGCTGCCTTCAGCCTCGACACCACCCTTACCCACTTGGCGCCGTGCCAGGCACAAAAATGGCCATGCGGCTGGAGATGGGTCCCCCGCCCAAAGAGCCAGCAGGGAAAACTATGCCTTGTTCTAAAGCTCTTTGGGAACCGCTTGCGTAGCCCCACAGACCTGGGGGCTGCGGGCTTTCCTGCTGCCTTCAGCGTCAAAACCACCCTTTCCCACTACGCACCGCGCCAGGCACAAAAATGGCCATACGGCTGGAGATGGGTCCCCCCGCCCAAAGAGCCAGCAGGGAAAACTATGCCTTGTTCTAAAGCTCTTTGGGAACCGCTTGCGTAGCCCCACAGACCTGGGGCTGCAGGCTTTCCTGCTGCCTTCAGCCTCAAAGCCACCCTTTCCCACTTGGCGCCCTATCAGGCACAAAAATGGCCTATGGCTGGAGATGGGTCCCATGCCCAAAGAGCCATCAGGGAAAACTATGCCTTGTTCTAAAGCTCTTTGGGAACCGCTTGCTTGGCCCCACAGACCTGGGGGCTGCAGGCTTTCCTGCTGCCTTCAGCCTCAAAACCACCCTTTCCCACTACGCACCGCGCCAGGCAGAAAAATGGCCTATGGGTGGAGATGGGTCCCATGCCCTAAGAGCTAGCAGGGAAAACTATGCCTTGTTCTAAAGCTCTTTGGGAACCGCTTGCGTAGCCCCACAGACCTTAGGGCTGCAGGCTTTGCTCCTGCCTTCAACCTCAAAGCCACCCTTTCCCACTTGGCGCCGCGCCAGGCTCAAAAATGGCCATACGGCTGGAGATGGGTCCCCCGCCCAAAGAGCCAGCAGGGAAAACTATGCCTTGTTCTAAAGCTCTTTGGGAACCGCTTGCGTAGCCCTACAGACCTGGGGGCTGCGGGCTTTGCTGCTGCCTTCAGCCTCGACAGCACCCTTTCCCACTTGGCGCCGTGCCAGGCACAAAAATGGCCATACGGCTGGAGATGGGTCCCCCGCCCAAAGAGCCAGCAGGGAAAAATATGCCTTGTTCTAAAGCTCTTTGGGAACCGCTTGCGTAGCCCCACAGACCTGGGGGCTGCGGGCTTCCCTGCTGCCTTCAGCCTCAAAACCACCCTTTCCCACTTGGCGCCGCGCCAGGCACAAAAATGGCCATACGGCTGGAGATGGGTCCCCCGCCCAAAGAGCCAGCAGGGAAAACTATGCCTTCTTCTAAAGCTCTTTGGGAACCGCTTGCGTAGCCCCACAGACCTGGGGGCTGCAGGCTTTGCTGCTGCCTTCAGCCTCAAAGCCACCCTTTTCCACTGGACGCCGCATCAGGCACAAAAATGGCCATATGGCTGGAGATGGGTCCCCTGCCCAAAGAGCCAGCAAGGAAAACTATGCCTTGTTCTAAAGCTCTTTGGGAACCACTTGCGTAGCTCCACAGACCTGGGAGCTGCGGGCTTTCCTGCTCCCTTCAGCCTCGACACCACCCTTTCCCACTTGGCGCCGCGCCAGGCACAAAAATGGCCATACGGCTGGAGATGGGTCCCCCGCCCAAGGAGCCAGCAGGAAAACTATGCCTTGTTCTAAAGCTCTTTGGGAACCGCTTGCGTAGCCCCACAGACCTGGGGCTGCAGGCTTTCCTGCTGCCTTCAACCTCGACACCACCCTTTCCCACTTGGCGTCGCGCCAGGCACAAAAATGGCCTATGGCTGGAGATGGGTCCCCCGCCCAAAGAGCCAGCAGGGAAAACTATGCCTTGTTCTAAAGCTCTTTGGGAACCGCTTGCGTAGCCCCACAGACCTGGGGGCTGCAGGCTTTGCTGCTGCCTTCAGCCTCAAAGCCACCCTTTCCCACTTGGCGTCGCGCCAGGCAAAAAAATGGCCTATGGCTGGAGATGGGTCCCCCGACCAAAGAACAAGCAGGGAAAACTATGCCTTGTTCTAAAGCTCTTTGGGAACCGCTTGCGTAGCCGCACACACCTGGGGGCTGTGGGCTTTCCTTCTGCCTTCATGTTCGACAACACCCTTCCCACTTGGCGCCGCGCCAGGCACAAAAAATGGCCATACGGCTGGAGATGGGTCCCCCGCCCAAAGAGCCAGCAGGGAAAACTATGCCTTGTTCTAAAGCTCTTTGGGAACAGCTTGCGTAGCCCCACAGACCTGGGGGCTGCAGGCTTTCCTGCTGCCTTCACCCTCAAAACCACCCTTTCCCACTTGGCAATGCGCCAGGCACAAAAATGGCCTATGGCTGGAGATGGGTCTCCAGACCAAGGAGCCAGCAGGGAAAACTATGCCTTGTTCTAAAGCTCTTTGGAAACCGCTTGCGTAGCCCCACAGACCTGGGGGCTGCAGGCTTTCCTGCTGCCTTCAGCCTCGACAGCACCCTTTCCCACTTGGCGTCGCGCCAGGCACAAAAATGGCCTATGGCTGGAGATGGGTCCCATGCCCTAAGAGCCAGCTGGGAAAACTATGCCTTCTTCTAAAGCTCTTTGGGAACCGCTTGCGTAGCCCCACAGACCTTGGGGCTGTAGGCTTTGCTCCTGCCTTCAGCCTCAAAGCCACCCTTTCCCACCTGGCGCCGCGCCAGGCTCAAAAATGGCCATACGGCTGGAGATGGGTCCCCCGCCCAAAGAGCCAGCAGGGAAAACTATGCCTTGTTCTAAAGCTCTTTGGGAACCACTTGCGTAGCCCCACAGACCTGGGGGCTGCGGGCTTTGCTGCTGCCTTCAGCCTCGAAGCCACCCTTTCCCTCTTGGTGCCGCGCCAGGCACAAAAATGGCCATACGGCTGGAGATGGGTCCCCCGCCCAAAGAGCCAGCAGGGAAAACTATGCCTTGTTCTAAAGCTCTTTGGGAACCGCTTGCGTAGCCCCACAGACCTGGGGGCTGCAGGCTTTCCTGCTGTCTTCAGCCTCAAAGCCACCCTTTCCCACTTGGCGCCGCATCAGGCACAAAAATGGCCTATGGCTGGAGATTGGTCCCATGCTCAAAGAGCCAGCAGGGAAAACTATGCCTTGTTCTAAAGCTCTTTGGGAACCGCTTGCGTAGCCCCACAGACCTGGGGGCTGCGGGCTTTCCTGCTGCATTCAGCCTCCACACCACCCTTTCCCACTTGGCGCCCTATCAGGCACAGAAATGGCCTATGGCTGGAGATGGGTCCCCCGCCCAAAGAGACAGCAGGGAAAATTATGCCTTGTTCTAAAGCTCTTTGGGAACTGCTTGCGTAGTCCCACAGACCTGGGGGCTGCGGGCTTTCCTGCTGCCTTCAGCCTCAAAACCACCCTTTCCCACTACGCACCGCGCTAGGCATAGAAATAGCCATACGACTGGAGATGGGTCCCCCGCCCAAAGAGCCAGCAGGGAAAACTATGCCTTGTTCTAAAGCTCTTTGGGAACCGCTTGCATAGCCCCACAGACCTGGGGGCTGCAGGCTTTCCTGCTGCCTTCAGCCTCGACAGCACCCTTTCCCACTTGGCGCCGCGCCAGGCACAAAAACGGCCTATGGCTGGAGATGGGTCCCCCGCCCAGAGAGCCAGCAGGGAAAATTATGCCTTGTTCTAAAGCTCTTTGAGAACTGCTTGCGTAGCCCCAGAGACCTGGGGGCTGCAGGCTTTCCTGCTGCCTTCAGCCTCAAAGCCACCCTTTCCCACTTGGCGCCGCGCCAGGCACAAAAATGGCCTATGGCTGGAGATGGGTCCCATGCCCAAAGAGCCAGCAGGGAAAACTATGCCTTGTTCTAAAGCTCTTTGGGAACCGCTTGCTTGGCCCCACAGACCTGGGGGCTGCAGGCTTTGCTGCTGCCTTCAGCCTCAAAACCACCCTTTCCCACTTGGCGCCGCGCCAGGCACAAAAATGGCCATACGGCTGGAGATGGGTCCCCCGCCCAAAGAGCCAGCAGGGAAAACTATGCCTTGTTCTAAAGCTCTTTGGGAACCGCTTGCATAGCCCCACAGACCTGGGGGCTGCAGGCTTTGCTGCTGCCTTCAGCCTCGACAGCACCCTTTCCCACTTGGCGCCGCGCCAGGCACAAAAATGGCCTATGGCTGGAGATGGGTCCCCCGCCCAGAGAGCCAGCAGGGAAAATTATGCCTTGTTCTAAAGCTCTTTGGGAACTGCTTGCGTAGCCCCAGAGACCTGGGGGCTGCAGGCTTTCCTGCTGCCTTCAGCCTCAAAGCCACCCTTTCCCACTTGGCGCCGCGCCAGGCACAAAAATGGCCTATGGCTGGAGATGGGTCCCATGCCCAAAGAGCCAGCAGGGAAAACTATGCCTTGTTCTAAAGCTCTTTGGGAACCGCTTGCTTGGCCCCACAGACCTGGGGGCTGCAGGCTTTGCTGCTGCCTTCAGCCTCAAAACCACCCTTTCCCACTTGGCGCCGCGCCAGGCACAAAAATGGCCATACGGCTGGAGATGGGTCCCCCGCCCAAAGAGCCAGCAGGGAAAACTATGCCTTGTTCTAAAGCTCTTTGGGAACCGCTTGCGTAGCCGCACAGACCTGGGGGCTGCGGGCTTTCCTGCTGCCTTCAGCGTCAAAACCACCCTTTACCACTACGCACCGCGCCAGGCACAAAAATGGCCATACGGCTGGAAATGGGTCCCCCGTCCAAAGAGCCAGCAGGGAAAATTATGCCTTGTTCTAAAGCTCTTTGGGAACCGCTTGCGTAGCCCCACAGACCTGGGGGCTGCAGGCTTTCCTGCTGCCTTCAACCTCAAAGCCACCCTTTCCCACTTGGCGCCCTATCAGGCACAAAAATGGCCTATGGATGGAGATGGGTCCCATGCCCAAAGAGCCAGCAGGGAAAACTATGCCTTGTTCTAAAGCTCTTTGGGAACCGCTTGCTTGGCCCCACAGACCTGGGGGCTGCAGGCTTTCCTCCTGCATTCAGCCTCAAAACCACCCTTTCCCACTACGCACCGCGCCAGGCACAAAAATGGCCATACGGCTGGAGATGGGTCCCACGCCCAAGGAGCCAGCAGGGAAAACTATGCCTTGTTCTAAAGCTCTTTGGGAACCGCTTGCGTAGCCACACAGACCTGGGGGCTGCGGGCTTTCCTGCTGCCTTCAGCCTCGACACCACCCTTTCCCACTTGGCGCCGCGCCAGGCACAAAAATGGCCATACGGCTGGAGATGGGTCCCCCGCCCAAAGAGCCAGCAGGGAAAACTATGCCTTGTTCTAAAGCTCTTTGGGAACCGCTTGCATAGCCCCAAAGACCTGGGGGCTGCAGGCTCTCCTGCTGCCTTCAGCCTCAAAGCCACCCTTTCCCACTTGGCGCCGCGCTAGGCACAAAAATGGTCTATGGCTGGAGATGGGTCCCCCGCCCAAAGAGCCAGCAGGGAAAACTAGGCCTTGTTCTAAAGCTCTTTGGGAACCGCTTGCGTAGCCGCACAGACCTGGGGGCTGCAGGCTTTCCTGCTGCCTTCAGCCTCAAAGCCACCCTTTCCCACTTGGCGTCGCGCTAGGCACAAATTGGCCATACGGCTGGAGATGGGTCCCCCGCCCAAAGAGCCAGCAGGGAAAACTATGCCTTGTTCTAAAGCTCTTTAGGAACCACTTGCGTAGCCCCACAGACCTGGGGGCTGCAGGCTTTCCTGCTGCCTTCAGACTCGACACCACCCTTTCCCACTTGGCGCCGCGCCAGGCACAAAAATGGCCATACGGCTGGAGATGGGTCCCCCGCCCAAAGAGCCAGCAGGGAAAATTATGCCTTGTTCTAAAGCTCTTTGGGAACCGCTTGCATAGCCCCACAGACCTGGGGGCTGCAGGCTTTCCTGCTGCCTTCAGACTCGACACCACCCTTTCCCACTTGGCACCGCGCCAGGCAGAAAAATGGCCTATGTCTGGAGATGGGTCCCATGCCCAAAGAGCCAGCAGGGAAAACTATGCCTTGTTCTGAAGCACTTTGGGAACCGCTTGCGTAGCCGCACAGACCTGGCGCTGCAGGCTTTCCTGCTGCCTTCAGCCTCAAAGCCACCCTTTCCCACTTGGCGCCCTATCAGGCACAAAAATGGCCTATGGCTGGAGATGGGTCCCATGCCCAAAGAGCCATCAGGGAAAACTATGCCTTGTTCTAAAGCTCTTTGGGAACCGCTTGCTTGGCCCCACAGACCTGGGGGCTGCAGGCTTTCCTGCTGCCTTCAGCCTCAAAAGCACCCTTTCCCACTACGCACTGCGCCAGGCACAAAAATGGCCATACGGCTGGAGATGGGTCCCATGCCCAAAGAGCCAGCAGGGAAAACTATGCCTTGTTCTAAAGCTCTTTGGGAACCGCTTGCGTAGCCCCACAGACCTGGGGGCTGCGGGCTCTCCTGCTGCCTTCAGCCTCGACACCACCCTTTCCCACTTGGCGCCGCGCCAGGCACAAAAATGGCCATACGGCTGGAGATGGGTCCCCCGCCCAAAGAGCCAGCAGGGAAAACTATGCCTTGTTCTAAAGCTCTTTGGGAACCGCTTGCGTAGCCCCACAGACCTTAGGGCTGCAGGCTTTGCTCCTGCCTTCAGCCTCAAAGCCACCCTTTCACACTTGGCACCGCGCCAGGCACAAAAATGGCCATACGGCTGGAGATGGGTCCCCCGCCCAAAGAGCCAGCAGGGAAAACTATGCCTTGTTCTAAAGCTCTTTGGGAACCGCTTGCGTAGCCCTACAGACCTGGGGGCTGCGGGCTTTGCTGCTGCCTTCAGCCTCGACACCACCCTTTCCCACTTGGCGCCGTGCCAGGCACAAAAATGGCCATACGGCTGGAGATGGGTCCCCCGCCCAAAGAGCCAGCAGGGAAAACTATGCCTTGTTCTAAAGCTCTTTGGGAACCGCTTGCGTAGCCCCACAGACCTGGGGGCTGCGGGCTTTCCTGCTGCCTTCAGCCTCGACACCACCCTTTCCCACTTGGCGCCGCGCTAGGCACAAAAATGGCCATACGGCTGGAGATGGGTCCCCCGCCCAAGGAGCCAGCACGGAAAACTATGCCTTGTTCTAAAGCTCTTTGGGAACCGCTTGCGTAGCCCCACAGACCTGGGGGCTGCAGGCTTTCCTGCTGCCTTCAACCTCGACACCACCCTTTCCCACTTGGCGTCGCGCCAGGCACAAAAATGGCCTATGGCTGGAGATGGGTCCCCCGCCCAAAGAGCCAGCAGGGAAAACTATGCCTTGTTCTAAAGCTCTTTGGGAACCGCTTGCGTAGCCCCACACACCTGGGGGCTGTGGGCTTTCCTTCTGCCTTCATGTTCGACAACACCCTTTCCCACTTGGCGCCGCGCCAGGCACAAAAATGGCCATACGGCTGGAGATGGGTCCCCCGCCCAAAGAGCCAGCAGGGAAAACTATGCCTTGTTCTAAAGCTCTTTGGGAACCGCTTGCGTAGCCCCACAGACCTGGGGGCTGCAGGCTTTCCTGCTGCCTTCAGCCTCGACAGCACCCTTTCCCACTTGGCACTGCGCCAGGCACAAAAATGGCCTATGGCTGGAGATGGGTCCCCCACCCAAAGAACAAGCAGCGGAAACTATGCCTTGTTCTAAAGCTCTTTGGGAACCGCTTGCATAGCCTAAGAGACTTGGGGGCTGCAGACTTTCCTGCTGCCTTCAGCCTCAAAGCCACCCTTTCCCACTTGGCGCCGGGCCAGGCACAAAAATGGCCATACGGCTGGAGATGGGTCCCCCGCCCAAAGAGCCAGCAGGGAAAACTATGCCTTGTTCTAAAGCTCTTTGGGAACCGCTTGCGTAGCCCCACAGACCTGGGGGCTTCGGGCTTTGCTGCTGCCTTCAGCCTCGACACCACCCTTTCCCACTTGGCGCCGCGCTAGGCACAAAAATGGCCTATGGCTGGAGATGGGTCCCATGCCCAAAGAGCCAGCAAGGAAAACTATGCCTTCTTCTAAAGCTCTTTGGGAACCGTTTGCGTAGCCCCACAGACCTGGGGGCTGCGGGCTTTCCTGCTGCCTTCAGCCTCAAAGCCACCCTTTCCCACTACGCACCGCGCCAGGCACAAAAATGGCCTATGGCTGGAGATGGGTCCCATGCCCAAAGAGCCATCACGGAAAACTATGCCTTGTTCTAAAGCTCTTTGGGAACAGCTTCCTTGGCCCCACAGAGCTGTGGGCTGCAGGCTTTCCTGCTGCCTTCAGCCTCAAAACCACCCTTTCACACTACGCACCGCGCCAGGCACAAAAATGGCCATACGGCTGGAGATGGGTCCCCCGCCCAAAGAGCCAGCAGGGAAAACTATGCCTTGTTCTAAAGCTCTTTGGGAACCGCTTGCGTAGCCCCACAGACCTGGGGGCTGTGGGCTTTCCTGCTGCCTTCAGCCTCGACACCACCCTTTCCCACTTGGCGCCGGGCCAGGCACAAAAATGGCCATACGGCTGGAGATGGGTCCCATGCCCAAAGAGCCAGCAGGGAAAACTATGCCTTGTTCTAAAGCTCTTTGGGAACCGCTTGCGTAGCCCCACAGACCTGGGGGCTGCAGGCTTTCCTGCTGCCTTCAGCCTCAAAGCCACCCTTTCCCACTTGGCGCCGCGCCAGGCACAAAAATGGCCTATGGCTGGATATGGGTCCCCCGCCCAAAGAGCCAGCAGGGAAAACTATGCCTTGTTCTAAAGCTCTTTGGGAAACGCTTGCGTAGCCCCACAGACCTGGGGGCTGCGGGCTTTCCTGCTGCCTTCAGCCTCAACACCACCCTTTCCCACTTGGCACTGCGCCAGGCACAAAAATGGCCTATGGCTGGAGATGGGTCCCCGGCCCAGAGAGCCAGCAGGGAAGACTATGCCTTGTTCTAAAGCTCTTTGGGAACCGCTTGCGTAGCCCCACAGACCTGGGGGCTGCAGACTTTCCTGCTGCCTTCAGCCTCAAAGCCACCCTTTCCCATTTGGCGCCGCGCTAGGCACAAAAATGGCCATACGGCTGGAGATGGGTCCCCCGCCCAAAGAGCCAGCAGGGAAAACTATGCCTTGTTCTAAAGCTCTTTGGGAACCGCTTGCGTAGCCCCACAGACCTGGGGGCTGCGGGCTTTCCTGCTGCCTTCAGCCTCAAAACCACCCTTTCCCACTTGGCGCCGCGCCAGGCACAAAAATGGCCATACGGCTGGAGATGGGTCCCATGCCCAAAGAGCCAGCAAGGAAAACTATGCCTTCTTCTAAAGCTCTTTGGGAACCGCTTGCGTAGCCCCACAGACCTGGGGGCTGCGGGCTTTCCTGCTGCCTTCAGCCTCAAAGCCACCCTTTCCCACTACGCACCGCGCCAGGCACAAAAATGGCCTATGGCTGGAGATGGGTCCCATGCCCAAAGAGCAATCACGGAAAACTATGCCTTGTTCTAAAGCTCTTTGGGAACAGCTTCCTTGGCCCCACAGAGCTGTGGGCTGCAGGCTTTCCTGCTGCCTTCAGCCTCAAAACCACCCTTTCACACTACGCACCGCGCCAGGCACAAAAATGGCCATACGGCTGGAGATGGGTCCCCCGCCCAAAGAGCCAGCAGGGAAAACTATGCCTTGTTCTAAAGCTCTTTGGGAACCGCTTGCGTAGCCCCACAGACCTGGGGGCTGTGGGCTTTCCTGCTGCCTTCAGCCTCGACACCACCCTTTCCCACTTGGCGCCGGGCCAGGCACAAAAATGGCCATACGGCTGGAGATGGGTCCCCCGCCCAAAGAGCCAGCAGGGAAAACTATGCCTTGTTCTAAAGCTCTTTGGGAACCGCTTGCGTAGCCCCACAGACCTGGGGGCTGCAGGCTTTCCTGCTGCCTTCAGCCTCAAAGCCACCCTTTCCCACTTGGCGCCGCGCCAGGCACAAAAATGGCCTATGGCTGGAGATGGGTCCCCCGCCCAAAGAGCCAGCAGGGAAAACTATGCCTTGTTCTAAAGCTCTTTGGGAACCGCTTGCGTAGCCCCACAGACCTGGGGGCTGCGGGCTTTCCTGCTGCCTTCAGCCTCAACACCACCCTTTCCCACTTGGCACTGCGCCAGGCACAAAAATGGCCTATGGCTGGAGATGGGTCCCCCGCCCAGAGAGCCAGCAGGGAAGACTATGCCTTGTTCTAAAGCTCTTTGGGAACCGCTTGCGTAGCCCCACAGACCTGGGGGCTGCAGACTTTCCTGCTGCCTTCAGCCTCAAAGCCACCCTTTCCCATTTGGCGCCGCGCTAGGCACAAAAATGGCCATACGGCTGGAGATGGGTCCCCCGCCCAAAGAGCCAGCAGGGAAAACTATGCCTTGTTCTAAAGCTCTTTGGGAACCGCTTGCGTAGCCCCACAGACCTGGGGGCTGCAGGCTTTCCTGCTGCCTTCAGCCTCAAAGCCACCCTTTCCCACTTTGCGCCGGGCCAGGCGCAAAAATGGCCGTACGGCTGGAGATGGGTCCCCCGCCCAAAGAGCCAGCAGGGAAAACTATGCCTTGTTCTAAAGATCTTTGTGATCCGCTTGTGTAGCCGCACAGACCTGGGGGCTGCAGGCTTTCCTGCTGCATTCAGCCTCAAAACCATCCTATGCCACTACGCACCGCGCCAGGCACAAAAATAGCCATACGGCTGGAGATGGGTCCCCCGCCCAAAGAGCCAGCAGTGAAAACTATGCCTTGTTCTAAAGCTCTTTGTGATCCGCTTGTGTAGCCGCACAGACCTGGGGGCTGCAGGCTTTCCTGCTGCCTTCAGCCTCAAAACCATCCTATGCCACTACGCACCGCGCCAGGCACAAAAATAGCCATACGGCTGGAGATGGGTCCCCCGCCCAAAGAGCCAGCAGGGAAAACTATGCCTTGTTCTAAAGCTCTTTGGGAACCGCTTGCGTAGCCCCACACACCTGGGGGCTGCAGGCTTTCCTGCTGCCTTCAGCCTCGACAGCACCCTTTCCCACTTGGCGCCGTGCCAGGCACAAAAATGGCCATACGGCTGGAGATGGGTCCCCCGCCCAAAGAGCCAGCAGGGAAAACTATGCCTTGTTCTAAAGCTCTTTGGGAACCGCTTGCGTAGCCCCACAGACCTGGGGGCTGCGGGCTTTCCTGCTGCCTTCAGCCTCGACACCACCCTTTCCCACTTGGCGCCGCGCTAGGCACAAAAATGGCCATACGGCTGGAGATGGGTCCCCCGCCCAAAGAGCCAGCAGGGAAAACTATGCCTTCTTCTAAAGCTCTTTGGGAACCGCTTGCGTAGCCCCACAGACCTGGGGGCTGCGGGCTTTGCTGCTGCCTTCAGCCTCGACACCACCCTTTCCCACTTGGCGCCGCGCCAGGCACAAAAATGGCCATACGGCTGGAGATGGGTCCCCCGCCCAAAGAGCCAGCAGGGAAAACTATGCCTTGTTCTAAAGCTCTTTGGGAACCGCTTGCGTAGCCCCACAGACCTGGGGGCTGCGGGCTTTGCTGCTGCCTTCAGCCTCAAAGCCACCCTTTCCCACTTGGCGCCGGGCCAGGCACAAAAATTGCCATACGGCTGGAGATGGGTCCCATGCCAAAAGAGCCAGCAGGGAAGACTATGCCTTGTTCTAAAGCTCTTTGGGAACCGCTTGCGTAGCCCCACAGACCTGGGGGTTGCGGGCTTTCCTGCTTCCTTCAGCCTCAAAACCACCCTTTCCCACTACGCACCGCGCCAGGCACAAAAATGGCCATACGATTGGAGATGGGTCCCCCGCCCAAAGAGCCAGCAGGGAAAACTATGCCTTGTTCTAAAGCTCTTTGGGAACCGCTTGCGTAGCCCCACAGACCTGGGGGCTGCAGGCTTTCCTGCTGCCTTCAGACTCGACACCACCCATTCCCACTTGGGGCCGCGCCAGGCACAAAAATGGCCATACGGCTGGAGATGGGTCCCCCGCCCAAAGAACAAGCAGGGAAAACTATGATTTGTTCTAAAGCTCTTTGGGAACCGCTTGCGTAGCCCCACAGACCTGGGGGCTGCAGGCTTTCCTGCTGCCTTCAGCCTCGACACCACCCTTTCCCACTGGGCGCCCTATCAGGCACAAAAATGGCCATACGGCTGGAGATGGGTCCCCCGCCCAAGGAGCCAGCACGGAAAATTATGCCTTGTTCTAAAGCTCTTTGGGAACCGCTTGCGTAGCCCCACAGACCTGGGGGCTGCAGGCTTTCCTGCTGCCTTCAACCTCGACACCACCCTTTCCCACTTGGCGTCGCGCCAGGCACAAAAATGGCCTATGGCTGGAGATGGGTCCCCCGCCCAAAGAGCCAGCAGGGAAAACTATGCCTTGTTCTAAAGCTCTTTGGGAACCGCTTGCGTAGCCCCACACACCTGGGGGCTGTGGGCTTTCCTTCTGCCTTCATGTTCGACAACACCCTTTCCCACTTGGCGCCGCGCCAGGCACAAAAATGGCCATACGGCTGGAGATGGGTCCCCCGCCCAAAGAGCCAGCAGGGAAAACTATGCCTTGTTCTAAAGCTCTTTGGGAACCGCTTGCGTAGCCCCACAGACCTGGGGGCTGCAGGCTTTCCTGCTGCCTTCAGGCTCGACAGCACCCTTTCCCACTTGGCACTGCGCCAGGCACAAAAATGGCCTATGGCTGGAGATGGGTCCCCCGCCCTAAGAGCCAGCAGGGAAAACTATGCCTTGTTCTAAAGCTCTTTGGGAACCGCTTGCATAGCCTAAGAGACTTGGGGGCTGCAGACTTTCCTGCTGCCTTCAGCCTCAAAGCCACCCTTTCCCACTTGGCGCCGCGCCAGGCACAAAAATGGCCATACGGCTGGAGATGGGTCCCCCGCCCAAAGAGCCAGCAGGGAAAACTATGCCTTGTTCTAAAGCTCTTTGGGAACCGCTTGCGTAGCCCCACAGACCTGGGGGCTTCGGGCTTTGCTGCTGCCTTCAGCCTCGACACCACCCTTTCCCACTTGGCGCCGGGCCAGGCACAAAAATGGCCTATGGCTGGAGATGGGTCCCATGCCCAAAGAGCCAGCAAGGAAAACTATGCCTTCTTCTAAAGCTCTTTGGGAACCGCTTGCGTAGCCCCACAGACCTGGGGGCTGCGGGCTTTCCTGCTGCCTTCAGCCTCAAAGCCACCCTTTCCCACTACGCACCGCGCCAGGCACAAAAATGGCCTATGGCTGGAGATGGGTCCCATGCCCAAAGAGCCATCACGGAAAACTATGCCTTGTTCTAAAGCTCTTTGGGAACAGCTTCCTTGGCCCCACAGAGCTGTGGGCTGCAGGCTTTCCTGCTGCCTTCAGCCTCAAAACCACCCTTTCACACTACGCACCGCGCCAGGCACAAAAATGGCCATACGGCTGGAGATGGGTCCCCCGCCCAAAGAGCCAGCAGGGAAAACTATGCCTTGTTCTAAAGCTCTTTGGGAACCGCTTGCGTAGCCCCACAGACCTGGGGGCTGTGGGCTTTCCTGCTGCCTTCAGCCTCGACACAACCCTTTCCCACTTGGCGCCGGGCCAGGCACAAAAATGGCCATACGGCTGGAGATGGGTCCCCCGCCCAAAGAGCCAGCAGGGAAAACTAGGCCTTGTTCTAAAGCTCTTTGGGAACCGCTTGCGTAGCCCCACAGACCTGGGGGCTGCAGGCTTTCCTGCTGCCTTCAGCCTCAAAGCCACCCTTTCCCACTTGGCGCCGCGCCAGGCACAAAAATGGCCTATGGCTGGATATGGGTCCCCCGCCCAAAGAGCCAGCAGGGAAAACTATGCCTTGTTCTAAAGCTCTTTGGGAAACGCTTGCGTAGCCCCACAGACCTGGGGGCTGCGGGCTTTCCTGCTGCCTTCAGCCTCAACACCACCCTTTCCCACTTGGCACTGCGCCAGGCACAAAAATGGCCTATGGCTGGAGATGGGTCCCCGGCCCAGAGAGCCAGCAGGGAAGACTATGCCTTGTTCTAAAGCTCTTTGGGAACCGCTTGCGTAGCCCCACAGACCTGGGGGCTGCAGACTTTCCTGCTGCCTTCAGCCTCAAAGCCACCCTTTCCCATTTGGCGCCGCGCTAGGCACAAAAATGGCCATACGGCTGGAGATGGGTCCCCCGCCCAAAGAGCCAGCAGGGAAAACTATGCCTTGTTCTAAAGCTCTTTGGGAACCGCTTGCGTAGCCCCACAGACCTGGGGGCTGCAGGCTTTCCTGCTGCCTTCAGACTCGACACCACCCATTCCCACTTGGGGCCGCGCCAGGCACAAAAATGGCCATACGGCTGGAGATGGGTCCCCCGCCCAAAGAACAAGCAGGGAAAACTATGATTTGTTCTAAAGCTCTTTGGGAACCGCTTGCGTAGCCCCACAGACCTGGGGGCTGCAGGCTTTCCTGCTGCCTTCAGCCTCGACACCACCCTTTCCCACTTGGCGTCGCGCCAGGCACAAAAATGGCCTATGGCTGGAGATGGGTCCCCCGCCCAAAGAGCCAGCAGGGAAAACTATGCCTTGTTCTAAAGCTCTTTGGGAACCGCTTGCGTAGCCCCACACACCTGGGGGCTGTGGGCTTTGCTGCTGCCTTCATGTTCGACAACACCCTTTCCCACTTGGCGCCGCGCCAGGCACAAAAATGGCCATACGGCTGGAGATGGGTCCCCCGCCCAAAGAGCCAGCAGGGAAAACTATGCCTTGTTCTAAAGCTCTTTGGGAACCGCTTGCGTAGCCCCACAGACCTGGGGGCTGCAGGCTTTCCTGCTGCCTTCAGGCTCGACAGCACCCTTTCCCACTTGGCACTGCGCCAGGCACAAAAATGGCCTATGGCTGGAGATGGGTCCCATGCCCAAAGAGCCAGCAGGGAAAACTATGCCTTGCTCTGAAGCTCTTTGGGAACCGCTTGCGTAGCCACACAGACCTTAGGGCTGCAGGCTTTGCTCCTGCCTTCAGCCTCAAAGCCACCCTTTCCCACTTGGCACCGCGCCAGGCACAAAAATGGCCATACGGCTGGAGATGGGTCCCCCGCCCAAAGAGCCAGCAGGGAAAACTATGCCTTGTTCTAAAGCTCTTTGGGAACCGCTTGCGTAGCCCCACAGACCTGGGGGCTGCGGGCTTTCCTGCTGCCTTCAGCCTCAAAACCACCCTTTCCCACTTGGCGCCGCGCCAGGCACAAAAATGGCCATACGGCTGGAGATGGGTCCCATGCCCAAAGAGCCAGCAAGGAAAACTATGCCTTCTTCTAAAGCTCTTTGGGAACCGCTTGCGTAGCCCCACAGACCTGGGGGCTGCGGGCTTTCCTGCTGCCTTCAGCCTCAAAGCCACCCTTTCCCACTACGCACCGCGCCAGGCACAAAAATGGCCTATGGCTGGAGATGGGTCCCATGCCCAAAGAGCCATCACGGAAAACTATGCCTTGTTCTAAAGCTCTTTGGGAACAGCTTCCTTGGCCCCACAGAGCGGTGGGCTGCAGGCTTTCCTGCTGCCTTCAGCCTCAAAACCACCCTTTCCCACTTGGCGCCGTGCCAGGCACAAAAATGGCCATACGGCTGGAGATGGGTCCCCCGCCCAAAGAGCCAGCAGGGAAAACTATGCCTTGTTCTAAAGCTCTTTGGGAACCGCTTGCGTAGCCCCACAGACCTGGGGGCTGCAGGCTTTCCTGCTGCCTTCAGCCTCAAAGCCACCCTTTCCCACTTGGCGCCGCGCCAGGCACAAAAATGGCCTATGGCTGGAGATGGGTCCCATGCCCAAAGAGCCAGCAGGGAAAACTATGCCTTGTTCTAAAGCTCTTTGGGAACCGCTTGCGTAGCCCCACAGACCTGGGGGCTGCGGGCTTTCCTGCTGCCTTCAGCCTCAACACCACCCTTTCCCACTTGGCACTGCGCCAGGCACAAAAATGGCCTATGGCTGGAGATGGGTCCCCGGCCCAGAGAGCCAGCAGGGAAGACTATGCCTTGTTCTAAAGCTCTTTGGGAACCGCTTGCGTAGCCCCACAGACCTGGGGGCTGCAGACTTTCCTGCTGCCTTCAGCCTCAAAGCCACCCTTTCCCATTTGGCGCCGCGCTAGGCACAAAAATGGCCATACGGCTGGAGATGGGTCCCCCGCCCAAAGAGCCAGCAGGGAAAACTATGCCTTGTTCTAAAGCTCTTTGGGAACCGCTTGCGTAGCCCCACAGACCTGGGGGCTGCGGGCTTTCCTGCTGCCTTCAGCCTCGACACCACCCTTTCCCACTTGGCGCCGCGCCAGGCACAAAAATGGCCATACGGCTGGAGATGGGTCCCATGCCCAAAGAGCCAGCAGGGAAAACTATGCCTTGTTCTAAAGCTCTTTGGGAACCGCTTGTGTAGCCCCACAGACCTGGGGGCTGCAGGCTTTCCTGCTGCCTTCAACCTCGACACCACCCTTTCCCACTTGGCGTCGCGCCAGGCACAAAAATGGCCTATGGCTGGAGATGGGTCCCATGCCCAAAGAGCCAGCAGGGAAAACTATGCCTTGTTCTAAAGCTCTTTGGGAACCGCTTGCGTAGCCCCACAGACCTGGGGGCTGCGGGCTTTCCTGCTGCCTTCAGCGTCAAAGCCACCCTTTCCCACTTGGCGTCGTGCCAGGCACAAAAATGGCCATATGTCTGCAGATGGGTCCCCCGCCCAAAGAGCCAGCAGGGAAAACTATGCCTTGTTCTAAAGCTCTTTGGGAACCGCTTGCGTAGCCCCACAGACCTGGGGGCTGCGGGCTTTCCTGCTGTCTTCAGCCTCAAAGCAACCCTTTCCCACTTGGCGCCCTATCAGGCACAAAAATGGCCTATGGATGGAGATGGGTCCCATGCCTAAAGAGCCAGCAGGGAAAACTATGCCTTGTTCTAAAGCTCTTTGGGAACTGCTTGCGTAGCCCCACAGACCTGGGGGCTGCGGGCTTTGCTGCTGCCTTCAGCCTCAAAGCCACCCTTTCCCACTTGGCGCCGCGCCAGGCACAAAAATGGCCATACGGCTGGAGATGGGTCCCCCGCCCAAAGAGCCAGCAGGGAAAACTATGCCTTGTTCTAAAGCTCTTTGGGAACCGCTTGTGTGGCCCCACAGACCTGGGGGCTGCGGGCTTCCCTGCTGCCTTCAGCCTCGACAACACCCTTTCCCACTTGGCGTCGCGCCAGGCACAAAAATGGCCTATGGCTGGAGATGGGTCTCCCGCCCAAAGAGCCAGCAGGGAAAACTATGCCTTGTTCTAAAGCTCTTTGGGAACCGCTTGCGTAGCCCCACAGACCTGGGGGCTGCGGGCTTTGCTGCTGCCTTCAGCCTCAAAGCCACCCTTTCCCACTTTGCGCCGGGCCAGGCGCAAAAATGGCCGTACGGCTGGAGATGGGTCCCCCGCCCAAAGAGCCAGCAGGGAAAACTATGCCTTGTTCTAAAGCTCTTTGTGATCCGCTTGTGTAGCCGCACAGACCTGGGGGCTGCAGGCTTTCCTGCTGCCTTCAGCCTCAAAGCCACCCTTTCCCACTTGGCGCCGTGCCAGGCACAAAAATGGCCATACGGCTGGAGATGGGTCCCCCGCCCAAAGAGCCAGCAGGGAAAACTATGCCTTGTTCTAAAGCTCTTTGGGAACCGCTTGCGTAGCCCCACACACCTGGGGGCTGCAGGCTTTCCTGCTGCCTTCAGCCTCAAAACCATCCTATGCCACTACGCACCGCGCCAGGCATAAAAATAGCCATACGGCTGGAGATGGGTCCCCCGCCCAAAGAGCCAGCAGGGAAAACTATGCCTTGTTCTAAAGCTCTTTGGGAACCGCTTGCGTAGCCCCACACACCTGGGGGCTGCAGGCTTTCCTGCTGCCTTCAGCCTCGACAGCACCCTTTCCCACTTGGCTTCGTGCCAGGCACAAAAATGGCCTATGGCTGGAGATGGGTCCCATGCCCTAAGAGCCAGCTGGGAAAACTATGCCTTGTTCTAAAGCTCTTTGGGAACCGCTTGCGTAGCCCCACAGACCTGGGGGCTGCAGGCTTTGCTCCTGCCTTCAGCCTCAAAACCACCCTTTCCCACTTGGCGCCGCGCCAGGCACAAAAATGGCCATACGGCTGGAGATGGGTCCCCCGCCCAAAGAGCCAGCAGGGAAAACTATGCCTTGTTCTAAAGCTCTTTGGGAACCGCTTGCGTAGCCCTACAGACCTGGGGGCTGCGGGCTTTCCTGCTGCCTTCAAGCCTCAAAGCCACCCTTTCCCACTGGGCGCCGGGCCAGGGACAAAAATGGCCTGTGGCTGGAGATGGGTCCCCCGCCCAAAGAGCCAGCAGGGAAAACTATGCCTTGTTCTAAAGCTCTTTGGGAACCGCTTGCGTAGCCCTACAGACCTGGGGCTGCAGGCTTTCCTGCTGCCTTCAGCCTCAAAGCCACCCTTTCCCACTTGGCGCCCTATCAGGCACAAAAATGGCCTATGGCTGGAGATGGGTCCCGTGCCCAAAGAGCCAGCAGGGAAAACTATGCCTTGTTCTAAAGCTCTTTGGGAACCGCTTGCTTGGCCCCACAGACCTGGGGGCTGCAGGCTTTCCTGCTGCCTTCAGCCTCAAAACCACCCTTTCCCACTACGCACTGCGCCAGGCACAAAAATGGCCATACGGCTGGAGATGGGTCCCCCGCCCAAAGAGCCAGCAGGGAAAACTATGCCTTGTTCTAAAGCTCTTTGGGAACCGCTTGCGTAGCCCCACAGACCTGGGGGCTGCGGGCTCTCCTGCTGCCTTCAGACTCGACACCACCCTTTCCCACTTGGCATCGCGCCTGGCAGAAAAATGGCCTATGGCTGGAGATGGGTCCCATGCCCAAAGAGCCAGCAGGGAAAACTATGCCTTGTTCTAAAGCTCTTTGGGAACCGCTTGCGTAGCCCCACAGACCTGGGGGCTGCAGGCTTTGCTCCTGCCTTCAGCCTCAAAGCCACCCTTTCACACTTGGCACCGCGCCAGGCACAAAAATGGCCATACGGCTGGAGATGGGTCCCCCGCCCAAAGAGCCAGCAGGGAAAACTATGCCTTGTTCTAAAGCTCTTTGGGAACCGCTTGCGTAGCCCCACAGACCTGGGGGCTTCGGGCTTTCCTGCTGCCTTCAGCCTCGACACCACCCTTTCCCACTTGGCGCCGGGCCAGGCACAAAAATGGCCTATGGCTGGAGATGGGT